>NW_027466098.1:5437500-5535000 GCF_046127955.1 Nelusetta ayraudi | reverse complement strand
TTTTCCTGACCCTTACTTTGGAGCTTTTATTTGAGGGCCAGTCACACACCCTACATCTTAGCATTGAGCCTGTCGGCAGCTTCTAAATGTCGCATGTTGGTGCGTCTCATTTTGAAATTGTACATATGTCAAAAATCAGAAAAGGTTTAGAAAAAATTCAAATGGAGGCATCTTAATGCATTTGGGAGATGCAGTAATACGAATACAGGTCAACTTGATCATATTTGAGTTTTATATGAGAGTATTTCCCACTCTCCTCCAGATAGTTACCACAGTTACTCATCATAAACCGTCATGTCATCTAAGGACGCAGTGTGTTTACCTTAAAAACACACAGCTTAAACCCAAATTAATTTATTGCTATATTTTCATTGTTATGTTTTTCTACTACATGTATGTTGCGATTTGTTTAGACGCTGGACAAGCTGCGAGACCGATGGACCAACACTGGTCTTTGGGACAAACTGGAGCAGCGAAAGACTGTCATCACAGAGCCCCGCGGCGGTGGAAAGGGGGATTTTGACGAACTGCTCCAGACGTACTATGATGCCATCAAATACTGCGGGGAAAGAGGTGAGGTTCACTGGCACCGTGACTCTCGGCCTAACTTGTGTTAGTCTGTTGCATCTGTCCTACGTGTCTGTTGGATTCTTTTTAATGACATATCCGCGAAAGACCATTACGTCCAGGCTGAAGGATTATTGAAGGGAAAGCTAGTGGTTGATTGGATTTGTTACATTAATATTCATTGCTAATCTCTTGTACAACTCATAATAACATATTCCTTGTCAAATGAGTCAATAAAGAAAAGAGATTTAATCTGTGTGCGTTGTTGGGATGTTTTTGTATAAACTCTGAAATGAACATCATTTAATTTAGCATGAATCTCCGAGTGAAGCTTGTGGTGCTCCGTTTTCTGGCCCCCGTCAAAAACCTCTTCACTTTTTCCACTGATCACACAATGTTTGCTTCAAATGAAATTGCGTCAACATTGCTACTAATGGCTTTACATACAAACGCATATGAACGTCAAAACCAATGCCGTCATCGTAATAATTCATTCGACAAGTCATGCGCCATTCTCTAGTATATTGCGTGCCACTTCCTGTTTTCTTATCAAATGTCTTGTTTTTTTTTTCCCAATGTAGATGGGGCACTGCTCATTGCTGTCTGCAGAGGCAAAGTGAGCGAAGGTCTTGATTTCACAGACGATAATGCCAGGGCAGTGGTCACCATTGGGATTCCATTTCCAAACATCAAAGACCTTCAGGTAACTCATCATGTGTCAGTTATTTTGGACAATAATTAAAAAGGTCCCGCTTAAGCGTTTTCAGAGAAGAAGCCGTTCTTCTTCTCTGTTTTTTGCAGGATGTAAACAACGAGCCACACTGCCACGCTCAGTGCTCAGTGCTGCACTGCAGGTACAAATGAGCACGTAGCGGCTGAAGTGCGATTTTATCATTCAGCATCTTACAAAACCAATAACACGACGCTTGGATTGACGGAATCGATTATGTCGACTAATCGTTGAGGACCTAATTCCGATCCATTTTTACTTACTCATTGTAAGCAAGTAGCCCATTTTGCCAATGGAATAACCAATTTCAGAGCAAAAGGCTGCAATAGATAGTGTTTTCAAAATTATTTTGTTTGTTTGTTTCCTCTAGCTATATTTTAACCTGTTTTCCCCAGTCCATGTTTTTCCCCAGGATCAAATGCTTTGGAGGCCATGAACACAATAGAATGTCTCTCAGACTTACACACGCACAGACACACACAGACACACACACACACGCACAGACACACACACACACATACACCCACACACACACACGCACGCGAGTCCACACCAAATCAGTGCGCCTCTTTTTGGTGATCCGTAAAAAAAAATCCCAAAGCGATGTTGCTGCGTCTGCCCCGTCCTTAGAGAAAGTTGACCTTTAAGTTTGACTCTCCTCCGCCTTAAACCCTCTTCCCCCCGTTTTACTCCTCGTCATCCTCCTGTCAGAGCACGACAAGGCTGTCGCTAACCTGTTCTGTCAGTGTGGCACGATGTTTGGTTGATTGAAGTTTCCATGATCCTTAAAGCTTTCACTTTCAACTAAAAGATCCACAGGGCAGCCAAACTTCTGTTCTGTTCTAGTTTAAAACATTTTGTGTATTATATATATATGTATATATATATATATACACATATATATATATAATATTATTATATATAGACACAAAACATTCTCTAGTTTGTCAACTTACAATTTAACTTGTGAAATCACATTCTTGCCATCTATTATAAATAAAAAACAAATTTCCCAATGTTTGTCAAACCCAAAAAACGTGTCAAGCGTACCGCAATATTTTTAGCAAATCCAACGGGAGAACTGAGGAAGGCAAAGCAAGTTGGGGGCCAAGCTGGAGCCGGCCGAGCGTGAAGAGACCGTGCATTTCTAATGACTGATTTTGTGCTTCACTTCAACGGCCTTTTGTTTATTTCGTACATGTGCTGAGCTCCTCGGGGAGCCGGCTCCTCCTTGCCACATGGTATTTTATGTGTGGCAAGTTTATGGATGGGACGGCAAAAGTGACATCACACCATGATAATAATGCCTGTATTTTTCAATATAAGGAATGCAATATAAAGAATGTTTCTCTGATCATAGCAAGGTGCCAAATTGTTCCCATCATCTGGCAACTGTTTAATTGGCCAACCTTCCTCTCACTAACCTTACCATGTTGTTGAAAAGCAACATGCCTTTTGGTTTTGCCTAAAATGAAATTCACAATACACAAGTGAAATTTCACATCCTTTTGGATGTAAGAATCAGTGGGACTTGGAACGTCAACCATATGAGTAAAGCAGGTAAATGTTTGTAAACTGTCTGGATAGGTATATAATCCTCCCTTTGATTTGAAACTCTGGCCCAAATTTGAGAATATGTATTTCATTACATACATTTATTGCTTGTTTCTAGTGGTAATTAAGAAATAACAAAATAACCTAAGCAGCAAATCATTATGTGCTGTTACTGCTTGTAAATCTTCTAGCAATAACAACACGCAACACGTGTTTGTCTTTGTTGTCCACGTCTGAGTCTCAGGAACAAGTGGACAGTAACTGTGACTGGCACCACCAACCCTCAGCATCCATTCATCCATCTTCTGTACCCGCAGGGTCACCAACTCAGGGGTCACCTGGAGCCTATCACAGCTGACCCTCAGCCGTGAATTTTCTTTCTGCGATTGAAGAATTTAGTATTTTTAATTTGTTTTTCCTCAATACCTCTGTCAAGAGGCAGCACCCACTGCCTGATTGGCATTTTTCTTTCCGACAAGTGTAATTGTTAACCCTTGGTAGCCTCGCACATTCCTTCCTCTCCTCTCTTGGTCATCCTCATATCTTTACTTTCAGTGGCAGAGGCAGTGTGGCCCCCAGAGAACCCTCGAGGGGCTCTAAAGGTCTTTGAGCTAACCCCATTACACTGTTGAGAGGATTGAGATAGTGACACTTATTGACTGTCAAAGCCATATGGCCAGTCTTTGCAATGCAACTTTTCCAACAATGGCTTTAACTGCCTCGTCGATGTATCTGAGACGATAGGCTTTACAAAAAAAAAATAGAAAAAAATTCCCAAAATCTGTTTCGGCATGAAAAGGGACGGTGATAACCTACTAAAATGAGCAATTGTTGCTCACTGGACAATTCCGAGAGTTCACTAAAATTCTATCACATCTCACCATAAACACATAGTGCACATAAAGCTGCTTCTCCTTTTCTTCTTTCACTGTCACTTCACTTACTCTAGTGCTAACATGTGCACATTCTCTGAAGAGCACACACGGACCCAGACAAATTAATTCATCCTATGGCACACTTGGCACCCCATTGCGAGGATAAGAGGGGCAAGGCCAGCTCCTCTCTGTTTAAACTACCGTGGCACGTCGGATGCCTGCATTCCCAGACGAGCATAACTCTCAGGCAGCGCAGCCTAAGCACATAGCATGGCATTTTACTGGCCCGCAGTGTTATTGTGCCAAAGATCAAAAGGTTCAACTCGCAACGAAAGCTCTGTCAGACGTGGCGTTGTGTTCGCGGCGCGTTTTTTTTTTTTTCTCTTCCCAGTGGCACGTTTTTACAGACAACAGCCATGTCCTGCGTGAGCCAGTCAAACAAATCAGCGGTTTTAACAAGCAATAAAAAGTTACTTACAACTGATAAGGCATCTCTTTTGGTTTAATGAAGGGCTTAGCATGTCTCTTTTTCTGGCTCTTTCATTTAAGGCGACCGTACGGTATTTTAACACTAAGCCTTGTAAACACGTAAAACGCATGGATAAAGGGCATTCTGCTTTAATGTCGTATACTTCATAGAAATTGTTGGGAACATAGGGCGAAAGATGTTCCAGTTAAACCTTAGGCTATGCACTTGTGGCTTAACATCTGTCAGCAAGTAAAATCTGTATTATAGAGGATAGTTAGTCACAGTGGCCGTCATCCCTGAGTTGTAAAGTCTTCTACGTAAGCATTTTTACCCCTTAATTTTGTAGAACAGTTCGTTATCATGAGAAGACTTGTTGTATTGTGTTGTGCCTTGATGGGTTATATTTTGTGCCACTCAAAGCAATTTCTTCCATGTGAAGGCCTTGCAATCTGCAGAGATGTACGCTCACTGGCCACTTTATTAGGCACGCCTCACTATTAAAAGGTTGGAACCCCTTTTGCCATCAGAGCTGCTTTAATTATTTGTGGCTTAACATGCAACAAGGTGTTGGAAACATTTCTCAAGAGATTGTGCAGTTTTGTTAGCTGCACATCTGTGATGCAAAGCTCCCTTTCCACCACATAGCAAAGGTGCCCTATTGGATTTGGTGACTGTGGAGGCCGTTGGGGTCCGGTGAACTCATTGTCATGTTCTCGAAAACCAGTTTCAGATGATGTGGGCTTTGTGGCGTGGCGTGTCATGCTTTTGCAAGTAGCCATCAGAAGATGGGGGCACTGTGGTCATAAAGGGATGGACACGGTCAACAACAACACTCAGTTTGGCTGTGACATTGAAACGATGCTCAATTTGTACTAATGGGCCCAAAATGTGCCAAGAAAAATCCCCCACACCATGGGGGTCACCATTCTGACCCTGCCATCTGAATGTCGCAGCTGAAATCCAGACTCGTCAGACCAGGCAACGTTTTTTTGCAAATCTTCTCGCCAGCACGCAAGGCTTGTTTTGTATAAAATACGCGGCCTTATATTTTTTTTAGACACCCAGCAATCAAGAGGTCGTAACGGGTGGTTATAGGAGTTCCTCTTGTCTTTCTGTCTTCTGTAGCCAGTCTGGCCCATTCCACTTGGTCTCTGGCACCAGCAAGGAATTTTGGCCCTGAGAACCACCGCTCACTGGACATTCTTTTCTTTCTCGACCATTCTCTGTAAACCCAGGAGATGGTTGAGTGTGAAAATCCCAGTCCATCAGCGGTTTGGGTATCACCCAGACCAGCTCGTCCTACACCAACAACCGCGCTACGTCCAAAGTCACTTCGGTCCCCAACCATTTCTTACCCTCAACAGGCCGCCGTCAACATGCCCTTGTGTCGAAATCGGTTTTGCTGCGGCCACGCTGACGGGATGTTAGCGTTAACAGCTCAACAGGTGTACCCACTGAGGTGATCTGCAGGTACCAAGTCCAAAGAACTTGGTCCAGATGGGTGCGAGAACAAAGCTCTTGCTGAATCTGACAATTAAGACGATACGTACGCACTGTCACTGTCACTTCTGTCGTGCTGCTCGACTGTCAGCTCAGCCTTATGTGGCAGACGGGGCGCTTAACAATCTCAGTGACAGGCACAAGATGTCCCAGACTGCCAGGGGGGCGCACGGTGATGCGCTCACACACACACACACACACACACACTCACACACACACACCCTAGTGTAAAATGTAGCTCAAACAGATGCGCTCAGCTGCGAATCATTCCTAGATTTCAAATATATGTTTTCAGGGATGAACAGGTAGCCGTGGAGGCCAAGCCAAACAAGCGAGTGATCTCTTGACATTTTAACGAATCCCTTCTAGCTTGTTTTTTTTTTTTTTGTTTTTTTTTCTCTTGCACACTTGCGAGACTTGCTAGCAGCCAGAATTGGCTTTTTCACATATGCAAGCTGTCAAGTCGCGTCGCGGGGTGCGCGATGGCTCCGACGCTGAAACGGACTGCGAGTATATTTAGATGACACAGTCGTCTGGAGGCTAGTGGCCTTTCCGCCCGGGCCGTGGCTCCCCAAGTGGATTGTTTAACTGCTCTGGTGTCTCATGCATTGGCAGATATCTCACTGCGGAGCCCGGCAGCGTTAACTTAGATCTCCGCTGACACGTCAGTGGCTCACAGGTTTTCTTGCATTTCCCTAAGGAAACCAGTGATTTGGAACTTGGCTGCGAGCCTGGCACCTGCTGCTACGTCGCACCAAATTCCTTCAGTCCCTGTAGCCGAAGTTGTCCGCGGCAGCAGGCGCGCTCCTATGTCCTTCCAAAGGAAGAGGTGTCGCTCGGCCTGGCCCGACTCCGGGGGAGGGCGACATTTAGGGTTTTTTTCCCGCCGTGACTCCCGCTTGTTTGTTTATTTACACGGGCGCAGCCAGGCCACAGTGGCATCGCGTGACACGCATGAGGGAGCAGGCTGTACCTGCCGCGGCCTGGCGTTCGCTGCGCTCAGGGCGAGCACATGGTACCTGTCAAAAGCAGTTAAAGCCTCGGCTCCGCTGCCCGCCCCGCCTGGCATCCCGTCAGACGCCAACTGAACTTTTCACTTGTCAATTCTGAAAAGGTTAGCGCCGAGATCGCCGGCGACAGATGCAAATGGATGGGTGCTTTCCTTGCGTTTTTTTGCGCGGGATGGCTCATGTCACCTAGACCACCTTGTCTGCTCACCCCTCCAGCCTCTGTCGCCGCCCCTGTTAAGACCCCCTCACCCCGCCCCCTTCCTCCTTTCAGAGCGCATCTGTCTGCAGTGGCAGCCATAACCAGCCTTCAGGTCCCGTGCAAGATTTTCATTTCCTTGCCCATGCAATTCTCTCCTTTAATATCTAAAGTTAATTTATATTATGCCGTGTATTAGTGTTATTGCTAACCGATCAGATTAGTTTAATAACACAGAATTTAGTCTCTTCCACATTGTTTGAACCTTGTGGTGACCAGAAATGCCCCAAACCAGTTTTTGTTGTCTTTTCCATACAAATTTCTGTTGCACGTCTTTGGTTTAGTAGTTAATGTAAACTAAGTATGATGAGATAAAACACTCACATACACACACACGCACACACATATTTTTTATTTATCTTAGTGTGTGTGTGTGTGTGTGTGTGTGTGTGTGTGTGTGTGTGTGTGTGTGTGTGTGTGTGTGTGTATATGTATGTATATATGTATGTGTACATATATATATGTATATATATATATATACATATATACGTATATATGTATATATATATATATATATGTATATATATATATGTATATATATATGTACATAGTATATATAAGTATGTGTATGTATGCATGCTTCAGACAAAACCCTGCTAGCGCCTCATTGGATCGTTCTTTTGTTCTTTTAACACATTTGCCTCTGATTTCAGGTGGAGCTGAAGATGAAGTACAATGACCAGCACACCAAGTCCAGAGGTCTTCTTCCAGGCAATCGCTGGTATGAGATTCAGGCCTACAGAGCTCTAAATCAGGCCCTCGGAAGGTAAACGTTTCCTCTGGAGTTGTTGTTTTTGTGAGAGTCCATCCCTCGTTCGCTTTTTAAACTTTCCTTGTCACACTTCAGGTGCATTAGACACAAGAACGACTGGGGTGCCTTAATTTTGGTAGATGACCGCTACAGGAGCAATCCCAACAAGTACATCACAGGTACCACAGAGTCTACAGACTGCACAGGCTCTCACCCTGAACACTAGATGGCAATAGCTGTCCACTGTAAGGTTCCCTGGCAACGTTTCAATTTGATAATCCTGTGTGTGTGTGTGTGTGTGTGTGTGTGTGTGTGTGTGTGTGTGTGTGTGTGTGTGTGTGTGTGTGTGTGTGTGTGTGTGTTTTCAATCTCAGGCCTGTCCAAATGGGTGCGCCAGCTTGTCTACCATCACGACACCTTCAACAGTGCCATGCAGGCCCTGGCGCTCTTCTCTCAGGAACAGCAGAAGGTGGAGGACACCCAGACCTCCACCTTCACTGTGTCCTCACCAAACAGTAGCACATCAGCGCTCATGGAGGAACAGGAGCCGCCAAAGTCCTCCGATATCATCTCGCCCAGCGCGAGTATCAAAAGTCCTGAAAGGAACGGAAGCCTCACCACCTTTCACAGCTTTGCTAGCGTGAAGTTAAAAACCGAAGAGGATGAAAAGGAAGGTGAGGAAAGAGGTGTTGTGTTGTTAAAGAAATATTGGTGTGTGTGATGAATATGCACTTTTTTTGCTTCAAATTTATAACAATATGGAACAAGGACTTTACCAAGATAAAAATAATTCCCATTAAAGATCAAATCAGCATCCAGCTTTTGATATTTCAGGGTTGAAGTGAGCTCTTAGTTTATTCCCAGCCAGGACACTAAACCTATGCAATATGTATAAAGTCATTGTTTTAATCAGGTTATTTATCCATATCTGTTCATTGTTCTGCCATGTCTGTCTCAAGTGTGTTTCATAAATATGAAATAAGAAGATGAACATAAGTTATGAAAAAAAAAGAAGTATTTTGGACAGTATTCATTCAAGTCATTTCCACACAGTCACATAAGGTGTTTGTTCCATCAAACTGAAATGTGCTGTACCTGCGTATCAGTCATTTCAATTACAGTCCTAAGGCCATCAATGATAGCAATCTTAATAATAAATATATATTATTTAGATAAAGAAATAAATATACTGATATACATTACTGATATATACTGAAGATATTATATGGAACCCTTTCAGAACAGCATTTTTTTTTTTCCTTTTTCCTTTCTTGAGAAACGAGTCGTGACACACAATACAAAACCTCATTGGACTTTGCCTGGACTTTTTTCTTTTTAACTTAAAACACTCCTCACTTCCCGCATCCACTTTCACAAATTCAAAGATTCAAACCACGCTCTCGTGATGTGACTCCAGCTTTTCCTCGTAAGCACCTTCAACTATTGTTTCCACTGTCTGCGACCCCCCGCCCCCCAACCACCCACCAGCCCATAACTCAAGTCCTTCACTGCAGCGGCTTTTTTTTCTTCTTTTTTTATTTTTTTCTTAAAAGGCAAAAGGTGGGTGTCGCCGAGATGCATGAGCATGACATCACCGGGAGGAAATATTTTGAGGTGACGTGTTTGCACATTGCCTTGGCGAGCGCCCATTGTCTCGGGGGTTCATGACAAGGTTGAGCTGTTAGCCCCGTCCAATTTGGTGGAAAGGGGGGTTTTTAGTGAAGCGGTGGGACACACGCACACGCAGTTGCTCCCCCCCCCCCCCACCTCATCCCCTGCGTATTTAGGTGGGGGGGTGGGGTGGCAGGGATCTGTTGAGTGGCTTGCCTCATTACTGTAAGGTCTTGTGCGTGCCTGAGTGGCGATGGAGCGAGCTGATGAGCAGATGTTGGACTGTTGCTTTTAATTAAATCCCCTTAACCTTTGTTTGGGTTATATTAAGCGTAAGCTCGTGTTTACTTACATGTGTGTTAGAATTTTATTTTATGCAGCAACCCCTGGTAGTCAGTGTGACCATGTTCAGCACTCTCACACGCTCAAATTTAAAAGCTTGTCTTGATATCCGAGTTCAAATGTGTGTGTAAATGTAAATTTGACCCGACGTTCTTTGCTCTTTTTTTTGACCCAGAGTTTTCCAAGACGGGCCATGTTGCCGCAGGAGATTCTCTGCAGCAAATAAAAAGAGCAGCACAGCCCCTTGACCGCAATTTCACCTGGAGCGGTGCCAGTGACCCCCTCAGGAAGCCAATCTTTAAAACAATGACACCAAGTAGCTCTGATCAGTC
The DNA here is from genome assembly GCF_046127955.1 of Nelusetta ayraudi. Lineage (NCBI taxonomy): Eukaryota > Metazoa > Chordata > Actinopteri > Tetraodontiformes > Monacanthidae > Nelusetta > Nelusetta ayraudi. The sequence continues at coordinate 5,525,003 of NW_027466098.1, read as the reverse complement.
TGCGGAAGCGTCAGATCATTGTGAGAGCAGCAGACACAATTGGCAGAGCTCCCCTCAGCAGGAAGTGACTGAGGCCTCCTGCCCTCAACAAGAGACTCCCGGTAGGGCCGGTGAAATCAAAGAGGAAGCAGCCTCAGCCTCGATGGGCTGCGAACCTGAAGCACCGTCAGCGGACCGTTCGGACAGAGGAGGAGAAGATGAAGAGGTAGAAGAAGAAGAAGAAGACGAGGACTTGACTGTCTTCTTCACACCGGAGCTGTTCGAAGACGACAGCGAGCAGGGACCAGAGTCGCCCCTCCGAGCGGAGGGCGCCGCGCCACAGTCGGAGGAAGCTCTGCAAGTGCCGGGCCCAGTGCCCGCCTCAGACGGACAGACGGGCGTCTCGGTCGGGGAGGAGAGTGCAGAGCAGTCACGGGAACAGAGAGAGAGGCAGCTAGAGAAGCAAACGGAGGAGGAGGAGGGCAAGGAAGGCCAGAAGAGTCAGCCGCACTCTTGGTTCCGCAGGCTCTCCAGGTCGAGGCAGACAGCCTCCTCCTCTTCCCCTCCAGCAGGTAACTGACAGCCTGAGAACAGAAGCCGACTTGTTCGCACCAAAATAAAGTTCACTCATTCAGCGCCGACACGGTCGCGGCAAGAGTTCCCACAATCACCGGCAGCCTAAGGTAGTGTGGCGTTTTACCACGAGTTGAGTTTATACCAGTGCTGCATTTTATGTTGCATCTCTTTCAGTCAACGGTTAAGAATTGGCTTTAACTGGAGAGCACTTGCGTTCGCGGCCGCCGCCTCAGACGACTCGCTCTCATTAGCCGCATTAACAACGACGAAGCGTGCGAAGGGGAGGGTTCGGCCGTCTGAGATCGGCCTCTTATATCGTGTGACAGCGCGTCTTATTAAGGTCAGCCAGGGCTGCTCTCTCAGTTAAAAGGCACGGGACTAATCACATTTAAAACGGCATCACTGATTGGATGTCTCCTTTCACAAATCATTAAAACGCTAAAACAACACGGTCCCTCATTTTCATGTAAAAGGGGGTTAATCATTCAGTCTCTCTTTTTTTAATGATATGTCTGTAGAATGTGGTTTGGGTTGCGAGGATGCTTCAAGCACGCATGATTACATCCGCAAGGGGCCTTTTTCACAGCCTTCTTCATTCTGTACGTTTCATTTCCGTAATTATGAAAGGTAAACTTTATTGTTACATGTCTAAGTGTAAGTTTATTCACCACAAACACCCATGCATATTCCTTCATGATTTGGATTTATTAAATAATTGTATTTCCTAATTCTTTTCTTTTCTTGCTGATTTTTCTTACATCATTTAAATGTTTGGTTTTTTTTCAACGCGTGAAATATGACAATATTCTACCAATGTGTTGAAACTCATAAACCCCACACACTCATACCTATGGATTGCTTCTTAATTTAGGGTTTTACACCAAAAATGACTTAAAGATCAGGGAGAGGGCAATTTAAAAATATTTGTAAAATATATTTAATGTCAACAGTGTTGTTGTTTTTTTCTGTAGAATTCTTAACGTAGCCAAATTCAGTTTATTTACAGCTCAATGTTTCTAATCTCAAACAGACCCGATTTAATTTTTGTATTTGTATTAAAAAATACAACATTACTGTAATAAAACACATTTGTAACAATGTCATTATAAGACTTGTAATCCAGCCTTGATTTATAGCACATCTTGTAAGAACAATCCACATCAATAATCCTGCTATAAATGAATATATATATTTTTTTTATTATTTAAGACAGTCAGAGCTAAATGATCATTGATTTATCACGGTTAAAACATATGTTAAAAAAAAAAAAAAAAAAACAAACTCTTGTGCAGGACAAGAGATTGTTTGTGACCCATGCGTAGCGTAGTCTGGTAATAATCAGTCTTTTAAAATCCACATTTGATTGTGTCACGAACTGAGGTCATTTAATCAAGGCGATGCTGAATAAACGACCATCAAACAGGATAAAGGAGACAGAAAAACAAAAATCAGATTAAACATGATTTAGCTGATGTGGTTTGTCTCATTACAGCCCCAAACTTCCCCAATGTGTGATTTGTGCACATAAGTAGAGCAGACAAGTGTTCCATTAAAGCCTTTCCTTGCTCATCAGCTGCCTCCCCGAGACCCTTGTATATGAAATCGTGCATGACCACTCGTTAACGTCATCAAAACACAGCGCGAAGTGGCCGACCAGTGTGTGTTAAAAGCACTTAATCGGGAAGCCACATTACTGCCGGACTCGGTAATGGCAGTGAATGACTGTGTTTTCACCCATTAGGCGAATTCAGCAACAACATATCATTAAATCTACGCTCGTCCGGCATTTTCATTGAAAAGCTGAAGTAGACGTTTGCTCAAAATCTTGTTGTTAAAATGTAACAAGTCCGTGTTGTTTGCCAGGAACAAACAACGGCAAAGCCCCCCAAAAAAAAATCAAACATACAGAATGTAGATTTCTACTTTGAACGTTCCTTTTTTTGGGGGGGGCTTGATTTAGATTTATCACTTACGCCTGCCTGCTTTCTAACAATGTGACAGGTAGCTGCTATGAAGCCAAGGAAGTAGGGACAGTGAGTGATGAGCAGATTGAGACCAGGAGCAGCCAGAGGAGGACATACAAGACCAGAGCACGTTCTCAGTCAAGGCCAATGACCTCAGATTCGAAGAGCCAACTGTCAAGGGCCAGACTTGTCAGAGCGCCGCCTGTCTCAAAGAAAGACAGAGTCCGAGAGGAGCGAGTGTTGCCTGAGGTTCAGAACCCCAGTCAGGACTCAGTGACTGAATGTGAGAAATCTCTGGCCGTGAGGGGACGTCGGATTCCAAAGAAAGTGCCTGCAACTCCTGTCGTGACTCCTTCGAGACGAGGCTTTCGAGGTTCCGCAAGGAAATCTCCCAGACCTTCAGGTAATGGCCCAGGAGCTCCACATAGCAGCGATAAAGGTATGGTATATTGTAAGTACTGTTCCATGAATGACGACATATAGACAATATTTACACTTTTATTGTTACCTCTAGAGAAAAATAGGAATAATGTGGTTCTAAAGGCCTCCAACCTGGCACTAGCAAGGTGTAGCTTGTGAAGTGGTCGCTGACTGCACATTTTTTAATTTTAGCCATTTGGCTAAAAGATGAGCTGAGCGTCAAAATTTGTGTGTTTTCTGGTGCTTACAGGAACAGATAACTTGGTTTATGTACCATAAGTCCACATGCCTCGGGAAGTGCACTCTGCAACAATACATGCTAAATGGAAGACAGTGTCTCAAGTGATCAGTTATCTCTTTCTGTTGTTATGTTGTTAAGCTTTTTCGGATCATTGCTCAATGATTTCTCTCTCTCTTTTTCTTAAAAAAAAAAAAAAGAATATTCCGTTGTTTCACTATAATTCCATTTTTGATGAAGGAGTTAAAGTGCAGAGATCTTACAAGCAGAGACAAATGAGAATCAACAAGAAAACGGTGAGAGAGGTGAATATAATATAAATATAATATAAATATAATAAAAGCAGTCGATAACAAAATCATACAACCACATCCTGTACACGATTTTGTGATCAAAATGACTATATTAAAGCAAGATATCCATGAATGTGTGCAGATTTAAGATGTTAATGAGGTTTTCAAGAAAAAGTCCTAAAAAAAAAAAAAAAATCATTCTGTTACAGAAAGTCCAAGAGCCATGCAGCCTGGGAGTCAGTTGCTCTGCGTGTGAAAAGAAACTCCTTCCTGTGGCAAGTGGTAATTTCTGGGAAATGGCACAAACCAAACCGTAACTCAGAGTAAATGCGGTTTCATTTCTGTTCTCAGTTTAGCGATTGCATCCTTTTTTTTTCTCTCGTTCTTTCTAGGAATATTGCAATACGCTGCTGGTGTGTGTGATCACTTAGCCATTTTAAGAAGACGTGGATGTGATCCGACAACGGCGTCGTCTCGCTGTGGGTGTGGACCGTGTCGGCCATCTCGCTCCGTCTCCTCAGGCTCCTCACTGCTGCTCGTCCAAGGCCTCGCATCGCTGAAGGCTCTCAGGGCTGCTCTGCAGCCGTACTGTGACAGCAGTTTAACAGGTGGGCTGGCGCGCTGTCAGAGAAGTCATAATAAGAGACACTGCTTTGCATTTTACCTAAAGCTACGTATATTAATTATCATTCATCGAAGAGACTTGTAGATTTCCTGGAAGGTCTCACTGGGATTTAGTGGGGGAAACCACAACAGTTTGCTTGATTTTTGAGTTTTAGGTAGATATTGTTGTTTGCTGTTAATAAGACAACATAAGGAAACAAAGTTCTTGTAGTTTTTGTACTCTGGATGTCTTGCAAGGGATGTGCAGTTCTGAGCTTGATGGAACAGTGCACGTGCAGCATGTGGGGCCAATGTTGGTGACTGTACTAAAATAAACTACACATACACTCTACATACTACAACTACACACTTGGTACTTTCAACTGATTCTTAGCACAATACAGTACATTTCCACCATATACACTGATGCATGCATGCATACATGCATGTATATATATGTATATGTGTATATATATATATATATATATATATATTTGTATGTGTATGTATATATGTGTGTGTTTGTATATATATATATATACTGTATATATACATATATGTATGTGTATGTATATATGTGTGTGTTTGTATATATATATATACTGTATATATACATATATGTATGTATATATATATATATATGTGTGTGTATGTATATATATGTGTATGTATATATATGTATATATATATATATATATATATATGTGTGTGTGTATGTATATATACTGTATATATATGTGTGTGTGTATGTATATATACTGTATATATATGTGTGTGTGTGTGTGTGTGTGTATGTAGGTAGGTTAATCAGTGTATATGGTGGTGGAAAAAGCGTGTGTGTGTGTGCATATGTTTCACGTCAATGCCCTCCAATGCTTTCCCAATGTGTCTCCCTCATGCAGCATACAATGCCATCTGGGACCCTGAGCAGGGCTCTGTCACTAGATTTCTGCAGTGTGGAGGTTGTCTGTCTCGAAGCTCCGCCCAGTGCCCAGCAGTGATCGCAGCAGAGATACACCACCCAGTGGACGTGGCTCGAGATCAGGTAATCTTTGTAGAGGGACGGCAAAATGTGATCATTGTGTAAATTCAAAATGCATTCACATGAAATATAACGGCAAAACCTCGACTAGTTGTCCCAGAGTACTCAGCATACCAAACAGCAGAGCCATAAATAGAGATGCCGTGTTAGTGATTGTTTTAACTGACTTTGAAAGTCAACTCGCAGACACTTTAAACAGTGTTCACCAGAACAGTAGAGAAGGAAGGAACAGTTCACACTTACGTGTGCGTGACTGCGTGTTTGTTCTTTTCTGTTTTTTTCTTCTTGTAAATGATCTGCTCAGAGGATCAAATCTAGTTACATTTCCTCAGCGATTTAAAAAATATGTATAATTCTTTCAAATCCACTGTCAGTCTCCTGTGGGGGAAAAAAAGTTGTGGCTGTGTCGTCTGGCCTCGATGTTCTCCAGCGAAACTTAATAACATGATGAGCAGCATTGCTTAGAAATGAGCCAAATTGTTTTGGCTTAATGGAGAATTGAATCCCCAAACATTTTGATCTATTTCTCTGACAGGGAAAGTAGCTTTGTGTGATAAATTATCCCCCCGAAAAGCCTGTTTACACCATCCTGCCACAACATTCATCAGGTTTAACTTCATGCTGAAACTGTTGCTCTGTTGGGCTTTCCACATGTGGTGAAGGAATACTAGTTTGAAGCCGCACTGCCCCTTGTGACATCACACAGAGCTGATTTCCAGAGACGGACGTTGCAAGCAAGTTTATTAAATTACAACACTGATTGAATTTGTTTGTTTTTTTTGGTAATGGATACATTTATATCAGTCATTAATCAAGTAATTCCATTTTACCCAAATATATATTCATCAAATATAAACATGTATCATCATTCAGTCCATTCATCCATTTTTTATTTGGATTTTTCAAGTCTCTTAAAATATTCAACGTCTAAATAACACAATCTTTGTCTTTGTTGTTGTCCTCACGTGTATCTTCACGTGTAACGTGTATCCCATGTAGTAAACGCAAACCTTTCCAATCAATACTCACCCCCCACCCTCTGTAATCTGATTTACAGAGGGGACAGAACAAAGCACGCTACATGCTCGCATGTTTGCGAAGCGTCTTAGACATTTTTTTAAAGCCTCTTTGATAATTGAAATACCTAAAAAAAAAAAGTTCCAGTAGGAGGCACCTTGGTGTTAATAGTGTGTAGTCATTGTCAGTTAGTAATTAAAGAATTTATTATTATTATTTATTATCACAGTAATCTCATCTGTTTTTTTTTTTTTGTTTTTTTTTTCTAATTTAATTAGTGAAGGGAAAAACAAAAATCTTAATTGTTCATATGTTGGTTTCACAGTTGAGCCGTCTAAAAAAAACACAAAACAAACACGTTTTAATCCAAAAACAATGCTTGAAGCAAAGTGATGCTCAGATATTCCTGTCTTTCATATCCTGTGATGAAATCCTTTGTCAAATTTCAAATGAAATATTGATTTTCCTCGCTCTACTACTGTTAGTGTACAGTTGCTCCTCGCTACTGTTTGACGCTTATTTCTGCATACACCAAGCTGTTACTAGTTGCTGGGAGAACCCCCTTATAACCGCAAAGGCCTTTTGTTCCTGCAGATTTTAAATCTGAATCTGAACGCCACTGGTGGGATTATCGGTGTGACCCGTCAGATTAAAAAGATTAACCCTGAATGACCGGTAAATTCAGATTCAACTGTAACTTTCAAATTCTGCTGCACTTCAGATCTTAATAATCACGTCACACTGTCTGCTGTATGGCAGATAAAGGGCATAATTGTCGCTGGACTGACAAAATGCAACAGTTTTACAAGAACTGTGTGATGATTTATTATTGCGGATTCATTTCTCGGCAAGTAGAATAAATTGAAACGAGCAGATGAAACGTGAAGAGGATTTCCTGCAAGTTATTTAATTATTGATTTATGAAAACACTTTTCCATTGCTCATTTTCTATTATTTATATTTTTTGGTGCCCTACATATGACACATTAAAGAAAAATGAAAATGAAATTCCGAACAATGCCGTTGAGTTCTCCAAAAGGTTTTAGATAAAACCAAGCAATGTAAGGGATTTTAAATAAAGGGACTAAAAAAGCACATATTCTTAAAATGTGACAGGCAACAACGTTTGACCCGCAAACAAAGGCTGCCTCTGAAAGATATTCTGCTTTTTGATTACAAATAGGCAGATAAAAGTATGCAAAGATGCAAGCTTACGAAAGAAACCGTAGAAGATCTTTGTAAGAACCACTGGGGCAATTGTGCTTCTTGTTGAAGACTTTGTTCTCATTCATTGAGACCCATCGTATGAAAGATTGAAGGATTGCCCGTATGGTTGTAAAGGAAAACCTCTTTGTTGGACAAGGACAAACTTGTGAAGCGAAGACATACCTGCTTACGGCCTTTAATGGTCGGCTTCTTCTTGTACCTTGTGAATGCATATTTTACTACACATTGACTCTCCTGTTAGCTTAAAGCACTTGTTTGTGCCGTAGCTTTAAAATTTTTGGCCATCTGGATCACAGTGTGAGTTGAACTAAGCCCGCCAGGCGAGCGCACATCCTCATGCCTCCCCCCCCCCAACCCCATCCACCCACCCACCCCCACCATTTGGGGTTTAAGACACACGTTACTCCACTCTTCACTGTTTTTGTCAGACAGCTCGCATGATATGCTTGGCACCGTGCGTTTCAAGTTCCTTCTGTTCAGCTGTGAATTTGACAGACACCATATTGCATGCAAAGCTTCAGGAGTCTGTCTGGGGTGTAATGAGCAGACAACCCAAACTCACAGTCTGGCTTGCGCCCCGGCGACAGACTTCCGACACTCTTGGTGAGGGCCACGACACGACTCTGCCGGGCTCGATCGATCACTATCGTTTTGACCCGGTAATCTCCATTTGTTCGTGTTATTTTCATAAGCCCCCCTACCCTCCTTCCTTTATCGCCCCGTCATCTGTGCCAAAACATGTCACTCCTCATCTTGCTGACACCCACCCTCGAAAATCTGAGCGGCCTGCCGTCATAATCGTCTGTAATAACTGCGGAGCGAGCCGGCGCCTCAGAGTTGTGCCTGTTTGGATAAAAGGAGGACACACAGACACCATGTGTGTTTTAATGTGCTTTGTTATGGCATCAATGAGTGACCTTTAATAAAAGGCAATCTTCATGCCCCAGTGGATATTAAAGGTGATTATTTTCAACCGAGTGATTTATTGCAGAACAACTGTTTTCTGTTCTGCTGGGCCACTTTTTAAGAAAAGATTAGTGTCACTCCTTTTGGAAGAAATTATAGTTTTTTTTGAGTTACTTTTATTTGTTTGCAACAATAATGTATTTATAACATATATTCCACACTATTTTACATTATTGCATTTTAGACTTGTAGTTTTTTTCAGTTCCAAGTGTATTTCCTAAGTGCACAAATTTGTAAACAAAAAACATTTTACACAATTACAAACAATTTATACACAATGCTGCAATGTAACAACAGTAACTGGAAAACCACAGCCAGTTTAAATATCCAAAACTCTGCTGGTGGGAAAATGATGAAGTCCTGATTGTTTTATCAAAGATTTTAAAAGTTCCAAAAGCTGAATTTGTATATTTCTAAGTATTTCATAAGATCTAAGTAAGGTCAGAGACACTTCAAATATTGGGCACTTTAATAAAACATAATTACATTACATCATTTTTTTCCACTTGTAGGCCAAATTCTCTTTTGTTGTAAAATACAAATTAAGAACATTTCAACTCTTCCTCAGAGTCAAAAAACATTAAATCAAACATGAAAAATGGTGTGTAGAATTAATAGATTTTACACACTGGCGATACTGTAACATTAACAACAATAATAAAGGGTTGTCATATTTCAGCAGTGGTATTAAAAACGCAAACACTTGATCGTACGGAACAAGATATTTTATTGAGGGAATGGCCTTGATGCCTAACCTTTGCGTTGTGCATGTGCTTGTGTGTGCCCGCCCCCTTTCATGGCCATACTGTACTCTTTTGTCCAGTTTGCTGTATTAGGTGAATCACTAATGACATTGATTTCTTTTAAGCGTATGTAGCCTGATCAGGATTGCTTGACCAGATCATCTGGTTGTGGAGGATCTTTAGCAATCTGTCTCCTGGAGCAGCTGTTAAAACTTGGCTTGAGTCATAGGTTTGGAGCTCCTGGGATAATAAACCCAGATTTGTTTCAGAGGGTCAGTCGAATTAGACACCTAATCTGCCTATGCAGTTTTATAAGTTGACTAATCTTGATATAGACATCCCCTTGTTTGGGCTCATCTTAGTGTGCTTACAGTGTAAGCTGGTTAATGCTATAAGTGTGATTGCGGCAACCATTTACCAGTTGAAAGCCTTTATAGACCTGCCTATTGTAGTAAGGCCTCAGCAGGAGTGCATTAAAGACTGGCAATTAGCCATTTTGCAACATTACCCCATTATTGTGAGAGCTTTGACAGAGATAAGAAACGGTGATCCATTAAACTACTTAGCTCATTTCAGCAGTATCATGGAATTTGTCCTCGGCTGTTGTCCGCTTTACACATAGTGCTTTTCCAAATTTATGCCTTGTACTGTCTATGTTTTATTATAGCAGCACGGAAGACCGCAATTACATTTCTGTTGAGACAAAGCATTTTGAGTCACGTCGTGGTCTTTCCCTCGTAGTGTTTAAAAAGCTTTGTTCAAAACACACAGTAGATCCTGAACTGTACCTGCTGATTGTTGACAGAAGTGAGGCTACACTTAACTGAGACTCCCCCATTTTTTTTCCCCTTATCATGAAGTCACAACCCTAATTTATTCCACAGCACTGAAATTCGTCCCACAAAAACCAAAATGCCAGCCCACTTTCTATAATGTCTCGGAAACAACTTATTGAAATTATTTAATAGAATTGTGTGTCCTGCTGAAGAAATGGCCAACATTTTCTCAATAAATATATGTTTTAAAATCATTAAAAAAAATAAAATAATGGAAACTGCTCACAAAAGTTTAGACCGTAGTAATCTCTAGTTTTGGATTTGATTGATCACCTCTCCAGCAACGGTTTACTTGGACAACTTTGTACGTGGCCTTTATCCTCTATTGATTTTTGGCTCCACCACTTTGCTTCATCGATGGTTGAATGGCATTGGTATATTCATGTTTTTTTTGTAAATCTTTTGTAATCTGTCTTTTACTCAAGTATTTACAATAATGTTTGTATTGGCTCTGACTCTTCATTATTAGCCCCATCAGAAGCCATTTAAACTTTTTTTTTTAACTGCCAACCAAATTTTAGACGCCACATGTCGTGCAGGACATAGTTTGCGTTGGCTTGAATGATGGCATCTCTTAAATCTGTCCAAGACACCATTTGCATGTCATTTAGCAAAGCCAGATGTTTTTGTTTTCAGGATTTGGTCTGCTCAGTAGATGACCTCTATAGTTTAATCAGCTCCCTTGGTATAGCTACAAAAAAAGAAAGTTGCACCCCCCCCCCCTCCCCCCACCCTTCTGAATTATTAGGGTCTGTGTAGTCTCCTTGAGTTCCGATGTCTGTCTGTGATGGAAACGGTGGAGATCACTGAACACACTTAGCAGATGTCTTGCACCTGCCATTCGATGGTAAATTACCCCTCAACTGAAGGTGTAGCCCTTGACCCCAACCGGGGAGCGGTCCAGTTAGTCTGTTGCTTTATTCATTTTCCACCTACAAACACATTTGTTTTGCAGTAACTCACAGAAATCAGAGAGTTACATTAGACTGCAAGTTATGTTGACCGAGAACTTTGGTGAATTTCTATTTCGGCTAAATTGAGGACACACACGTTGCTCTCTCGTACCTCTTGAACATACGTGAACAATAACATTTCCATAGTGTGTGACTCTTCCTTGCACGCTGGACATAAGGGGTCACACAACCACTTGTTTCTTTTTCGAACAAAAAAAAAATCACCCCAGAATGCTTTTTCCATTGACACTTCTGCCCTTGCAACACTAGAAAAAGAGATTGCAGATGCAGAACAAACTTGAGCATAGTGGCTATTTCTGCATGAAAGATTCATCCTTTAAATGCATTATTTCCATTTTCTGGGAAATGACGAAATGAAATGAAGAGAGGTCAGATGCTGTGACTGGAATTTTTGGCATTGCAGCGGCGTATCGCTAATGTCTTTTATTCCCACTACATCCTTTTTAGTCATTGAATTATCCTCTTATAAAAGTCAGTTATTTCCCCCTGATATGATACATGCCGAAGAAATTATCTGCAATAATTTTCTTATATCCCTTTGTTTAAGCCACAGATGAAAAATCGCAAAGAAAACTGAGACATATTCAGCTGTCGAGCACTCAATACAGACAATAGTGGTGATTTTGCAATTCCGCCAAATATCTTCCACCGCTGTCTTTCCCCCCCCGAAATTGGCTTCAATTGATTTCTTAAAAATGAATCGGCTGCATTTCATCAAACTCCCTGGAGGAGGTCGCTCCTTCCTCGTTACTCGCAGATATTTGGAAACGCCCTCAGATGCACTGAAGCGCTCCCTTATTGGGGAAAGCTTCCGCAAACACGTCAAGCAGATCAAACATTTTGCTGCTCGCTCATCTCGCCCGAAACGCCGCGCTTTTCTCTCCTCGGGGTGATTGATCACCTCTCCTTTCACTCGGGGCAGGTGAATGGCGAGGCATTAGAGACGTCAGATGTGTGCTTGACAGAAGGCTGCAGTCTGGGACCCACAGAAGTGGAAGGTGATGTGTTGGAAAGAGAGAAAAAAAATGGGAGGAGTCAGCTCACAAGGCTGTAGGTGGTCCTGTCCTGTGTAAATATTGTAGGTGTTGAGACACTGGGTGTCACAACTCACTGCTGCTAACCATGATGAGAAATCCATTATGGGCTTTTTTTTTTTTTTTTTTTTACGCAACACTAAAATGCATGAAAGATCTTAGACAGCGCGGAGCTTTTAGCTTATTTATGGTTGCATTTCGCACAACACAACACAACGCGTTTTTCCCTCCGTTTCAATTGTCTCACACCTATTCTCACCGCACACAATCAAGGCGCTGAGGAAAATCCCAACAGAGTAATGACGGGAATGCTCCTTTGTTCTGGCCTCTTAGAGGAATCTGTAGGTGCTGACAGACAAGACCATTTAAGAACAGGAGCTCTGGAAATCAAACAGGACACACTCGGCGTTTAATTCTGTGGCAACATACCCGGGAGCCTGCCCTGACTCATCACACTTTCAAAGCTCGCTGGCACACCTTGCCGTGGGAATGACACTTCTGAACGCATCTCTGTTTGAACAGGTTGATTCCACTTTCTCCTCGCTCCTCTGAATTATAAAGGAGCTCTGGCTCAATGCAGGGCAGCTCAGGCTTCAAAAGGGGGCCCAAAGTGTTAAATCCAAGTCTTAAGTGCGCAAACGAATGCACCGAGCTCTCCGTTTGAAGAATACACGCCACCAGTTTTGCTGTCGGTGTCCTGGCAGAGGTGTGGAGAGGCGCGCATCAATGAAACTGGCTGCTCAGCTCTGTTTCTGACCCGTACGTGCCATATAGTCGGGTGGAGTGTGCTCATACTGTCAACACATGTTTTGACAAAATCAGGGCTTATAATAAATGAGGTGTGTGGCCCGATACCACATCTGACAGCTGCTTTAATCAAGGTATAAACCAATAACCAGCAGAATGCCTCGCATTAAGTTAACACTTGGAAGTATATTTGTATTTGACCGGCAGTTGGATGGCCATGTCTGAAAGCAACATTTAGACAACGTACAGTATTGCTGGTATAATGATTTATTCAACTTAAATGTATTAATTACTATACAATGTAAAATGAGTGATGGGCACCAAATATGCAACAAAATAGTAATTATATAACACTTTATATTTCATGGCAGCACAATTATGACGCCTAAACTAAAGACTGATGTATCCTTATGACCTCCGAGTTAAATAGACAGTAGTGGTGTCCGATGCCACTGAGTTCAATTCCGATTCTATACCAGGTTTAACTGAGGGTAGTATTGAAGATATTGATTATGTCTTCATTTAATGTCAACATAAATATGGTAAGAGAAGGATTTGGATGTTACAAATTACAGCCACACTATGACACAAATGATCCTCCTTATTTATTAATTCTCAGCGGTGATCAAAAACTGAACAATATTATCCAACTACAAACTAAATATTCTGCAGAAAACGCTTAATCACATACACAAAGACGCACATAAATATATATGGATACATTATATATGTCCATATATATATGTATATTATATATGTGCATGTATATACACATATATATATATATGTATATATGTGTGTGAGATTGATGATATGATTTAGCATTTTATACATTTAGTTAGCCGTACATATATACATATACCTTTATATATGTATATATCCACGCATATATATATATATATATATATATTTGTATACACACACACACACACACACACACACACACACACACACCCACACGCACATCTAATGACGCGTCCTCATCTTCTGGAGCTTCTCCTGGCACTGCTAGCCAGCTCTAAATCCAGTCCACAGGTCCCTCTCAACACCCCTGTTCGTGTCAGAAAACAAAGGCTTGCGATGTCTCCACTATACGCAGCCGCTGGGGCAACCCGACAACACCTCTAAGGCAAACAGGCTTTGTAGCTGCAGCATAATGCCCAGGCTTTGTCCTCCCCAGTCCTCCACCCTGCCCCACAACAGGTGCCACTTCAAGTCGCCTTTCTCGTTTATTGTCTCTCCAATTCCAAAAGCCCTTCTCCTTTTCATATTTGCCCTTTAAGCTGACTTTGTGTGTGTGCATGTGTGTGTGTGTGCGTGTGTGTTTTTATAATATTTTCTCAGCAAGCCATCAGCCTTTTTATGTCAATGCGGTGCAGGGAAAGTGTGGTTTAGCAAGCACACATTTGTGTGGCCACTTGTTTTTTGTGCAGCGAGGACACAAGCTCTTCCTGTGAAAGATGACGCTGCTCAATCTGTGTGTGTCTGGTTTTACCTTAGTACGACGTGGGTAAGACCTCATTTAATCTGATGCAATCCAAGCAACATTGGGTGTGTTGGAGTTTTCAGTAAAAACAGAAAGACAAACTGATGAGAAAGGGTTTATTTCATTTAACATAGTGAATAAAAGACTTTCCGTTTTCCAATGCAGCAAGAAATTGTGTGTCTTTTTTTAATGAAATGTAAGATAGAAGATGAGGCATCCAATTGTTTTCAAAAATTCTTCAGATGTAAGAAATCATAGAAAGGTAGAGTAGAGCATTTGGTTGTCAACTGATGACTCTCAGGACCCACATTTTTTTTTTTCCTTATCTTGAAGTTGCCTCCCACATTTATTGCACAAAGATAAAAATGCTAGCCCACTTTATATCATGCTTAGTAAATAAATGATTGAACTTGTTGAATTGGATTGTATGTCCTGTAAAATAAATGCCCATCGTTTTTTTTCGATGAATTTTAAAATCCCTTTTAAAAAAACATAAACGCAGGGGGACCGCCCACAAAGCCGCAAGACAATCAAAACGGCTCCGCAACCCACTTTTTGGGTTCTGAACCACCGGTTGTAGAGTAGAGCGTCCTGAAGTCAAAGAGTCAATCTTCTAATTCTTTGCCGGCTCAAATAAACCAAATATCATCAACATGTATCCCAACTTGAACCTCCGAGCATTTCTTTTTTTTTTTCTCACTGTTTTTTCTCGTTGTTTTCATGTCACGTTTTTTTTTTTTTTTTTTTTTGTGCCTTCTACGACTGTTTGCTCAAAGGCTGTAAAACTGGGAGGCAGAATGAGGAGATGAAAGGCCGCAAAGAAAAGACAACATGTTGGTAACTGCTTTGGTTGATCCCTGTGTACCAGGAAAGCCATATATCAGTCAGTCATGTAGGTGGCAGAGGTGCAGCAGCAAATAACTTACCAGCGCTTAAGCCGTGGGATCATGAGACTGCAAACACAGATATTGACAGAAACACAAAGGGAGGTTTAGGCTCGTCTCATCCCAGCTGTGTGAAATTTCGACCAAACACTGCCATGTGCAAAGAGTGGGAGGGAAATTGGGGGCGGTGGGTGGTGCCGGTTTCGGAGTCGGAAAAGCGGGGAAAAAAATAAACGCTCCCCCCCCGCGCCCCCCCGCCCCCAAGTTTTTGTTGTGACTATACCTCACACGCCTGCTGTGCCAATAATAAGCGTCCGTTCAATTAATTGGACAGCTCTTGGATGTACCCTTACCCACATTGATTTGTTTTGTTTCTCATTAGCCCTGCTGCACCACCTAGCAAAATAGAATACAATAGAATAGAATAGTAAGCCTTTATTTATCCCATATTGGGGGGAAATTTGCATAATTACTGCAACAAAATGTAGTGCAACAGAGAAGGAAAATGCTAATAATTAGAAATAAATAAAAATAAAATGAAATATTTACAAGATATTTACATGTCATGAACAGTTGGATTATTTACAGTTATCTACATAATGCTGATGGAAAATAATGAAATGGCAGCGTTTGTGTTTCTACAGTTTGGACAGTGTGGGGCACTGTTTCACTACTTAACCTAAGCTGGCTTGCGTGCCCAAGCTTTTGCTGCCAGGTGTTAATGGGAAGTCTTTCTTGTTGGCGTCAGTCAAGAGACGTCTGCGTCTCAAGCTAATTGCGCTCGTTTGCCATCGCTCTTCAGACCAGAGTTGCTTTCCTCGGAGACAGCGAGGCACCGTTCCCATCAGGCCCCTTTTGTTCAGTTAATCTGACTCAACAGATTTACAGAATGCAGGAGTGCGTGGTCAACAAAAGAATGTTACAATAAGTTCATGAGGTGATGAGGGGGTTCTGGGATGGGGTCACCGTTAATAAATGACACAAAGGGGGACCACTTCTGCAGTGTAAAACCAACATTCTCCCGGGGATAAACCATTAGGAGGAGCAGTTAGCGGGAGAGGTCAGTGTAGTGTCAGGTGCTCCTCCACAACCCCGGTGGAACACAGCGTTGTCCTGAAGCCATTTACTGTGTCACCGCCGCACTTTAGCTCAAACACGCCGAGACGGATTGTAGCCAGACTGCTGTGTTTTGCTCGCAGTGCCAGCATGTGTGGGAAAGTTAGGAGCAGTTTATTTTAAAACCCGCTCGCAGAGATGACATCAGAGCTCGCAAACACACAGGAGCCGTCATTCCCCCAACTTTGATTTTCATTACCTGGGCCTCATTCCCCTCGTCTTAGTTGATCTTAAGGGATCACTGATGATTTACGGCCACGAGCGGTTTCGCACTGATCTCATATACAACGGTATTCTGCCCTCAGGGAGTCGATGATTATGTCAGAGACTGCGCAGTCGTAGAGTTATTGGTTTGTGGACGACACCAGTGAAATCTTGTCTTGGACTTTTGCCATCATGATTCATGACTTAACGTGATAATACCTGGACAATAAGGCGATTTGCATTTGGATGGCTAAAATGTGACATCTGGAATGCTGCTCGTCCATTTGGCCTCGAGTCGACAACATTCTTATTCGGTCCTTATATGACAGATTCAACCAGTGGGAGTGGTTGTAGTGGAGCGTTCACCCTGAGACTGGGAGGTTGTGAGTTTGTCCTCAACCGGATCGCAAAATTACGAATATGACTACGATGACGACAGAACTCCGCCTCCTTGCTTTCGGACCTGCCTCCCTCAGTCCCCGATTGGTCAGATTTGGGAAGTGTTAGGGTTACGGTTACATACGGTTAAAGTTAGAGCTAAGACAGTCAATCAGAGGTCAGAAAGTGACAAGGCAGAGTTATTGCGTCCCATTGTAGGCTTCATGATATCATGGCCAGGTCGATCCAAAGAATATAAAACGGTACCCACTGCCTTCCTGCTTGGCTCTGAGCATCAAGGGTTGGACTTTGAGGAGTCGCCCAGTGATTGCCAAGCATCACCAAAATGATTCCTGTGAGCAGCTTTTGCATGCTTATGTGCTGCAGGTGACAGTCAGTAGCTCTTTAACATTTTAAACTGTTGCGATGTCGATGTCTAATCATCTTCCACTTTAGCCTTCCCATTCAAGACAATCCTGATATGTAACACAACACCAAAGTATTCTGAAAACTCAAAGTAAGGTCTTTTAGTTTAACAATAAGATGGAAGGTAAAGCACAAGCAACCAGAGTGGATTTGGCTCGAGACTCCACAGTGGTACATCCTATCAATTTCAAAGGACTTGAAACTCGCTTCTAACTCCAAAGACAAATCATTGTTTGCGTGCGGCCTCAATGTGAAGAAACCATCCCTGTCTAATCATGCGCTGTCAAAACCAAAAACCTTGCTAGAATGTTGTGTTTTATCACTGTATTCTCCTTTTGTGTCGTCCTTATCCTCCTGCCTTTATCTATTCTGTGCAGCGTCGTGCGTTGACCTACTTAGTAAGTGCATAAAAATCTTTCATTTCCGTCTCTTTTGCCTTTGGTGTTTATGGGAAAACAAAGCCCCACAATGACTGTCAAAACAACTGCGCCCAAGCCCTTCTGCTAAGATGTTTATTGCAGGTTCAGGCACATCAGCTTGTCAGAGCGCTACACTGACTTCCCTCAGCACCGGAGCAGTGCAACGGCTACGACGACATGCACTAAGAGAGACTGAGACTGAGAGAGAAGATAACACAAAGGAACATGTATTTTTGTTGACAACAAATAACGTACTCAGCAGTCTAGTGAGTATATATATCTAGTATATATGGTGTCAGTATTGATTTTTTTTTTTTATTTAATACTCGGCTGTAAATGTGAATGCAATGGGTGTATGGGTCTAAATGAGAAAATGTTATAATTACACATAATTCAGTGTTATGTTACCATTACCAAGATGTAACGAAGTGTTGGGGAAAAAAGCAACTTCAAGTCGACAGAAACAGCAGAATTTCATTAAGGAGTCTCGCTTGTAGTGCACTAGTATTTTCAACCGAGCCACTAAAGAGAAGAATAAATGTTTTAGTCTCCGGCTGGGGCTTGGCACACTGTTCAATCAATCAATCAACCAATCAATCAACCAATCAATCAACCAATCAACCAATCAATCAATCAATCAACTTTTTGTTGTACAGTGCTAAATCACATCCAAAAACATCTCAAAGCGCTTTGTACAATCAGAGAAAGGGCAACCAACTGGGCCCCCAGAGCAAGCAAAGTGCGACAGTGGCCAGGAAAAAAAAAAAAACTCCCCTGTGGGAAGAAACCCAGAGCAGATCCAGACTCCAGAGGGCCGTCATCTGCCTATGACCAATTCAACAATTTCAGGGCAATTCGGCCCTCTGGAGAGTCCAGTGCAAAGAAAAATGTGCAGTTTTATACTTCTACCACTCAAAGGCTCCATTGAATCCGACATTATCTTTGCGTTCAACACAACCAAAGTTGTGTCCGTCTGTTCTTCATTCGAGTTTCTTTTCAACTGACAAACGTACTCATCCCTGTCCGATTTGAAAAACGTATTTTGTAACGTCGCCAAGGGCGTCCGCTCCCGAAGTGTGCAAGCCAAACACGGGGATTCCTTAAAAATCAACATTCGAAAAAAAAAACACCCACCCACACTCTCACCTGGTAAGCACAGACGGTGACACAAACATCGGCGAGGCCAACGCACGCACGGGTGACACGAATAAGCTGCTGAGCAAAGGAGGGAGTGGAAACTAACCTTAATGATAATAATAATAAAAAAAGGATTCTCAGGCAGAGACGCCCCGTGGGTGTCGGGCAGAGCCGAGCCTCTCACCTTTCCCATTGTGTTTGAGCGCACATGTGTTTGCTTGCCTGTCTGTCTGCGTGTTTGCTCGCAGGTATGAATAAAAAGTGAAATGTTTGCTCGCTTAGCCCGCTTGACAGCTGTCTCTCAGCTAAAGCCCAGTGCGGGCTTTTCAGCTGCACGCAGCGCTAATGGAAAAATAAGCTCCGAGAGGAGAGGCAATCTGAGGGAGCTCATTAATTTGCACGGAAGTCTTTGTCCTCGCTGACTTTGACAAATTGACTGTCATGGATCACTATTCTATGCGTTCATCCTCCGCCCAGTCAATACCAACCTCAAATGTAACATTGGGTGTTTGAGTACTTAAAGGAGACACTAATTCAACAGGCTGATCACAGTGCATCCTGCCAGCGTTCGCTCGCCATTAATCTTGAGCACACAGCAGATGAAATATTTGGTCTTGCAGTGGCGTTTCTTTCTCTCAAGATAATTTCTCCGACATCTTTTATTGACACACAGTGCATCCGTAAAGTATTCACTGTGCTGCACTTTTTCCACATTTTTGTTACTTTAGAGCCTTATTCCAAAATAGATTTATCTATTTTCTCCTCAAAATGTAACACCCAAAATGACAATGTAAAAAAAATCTATTAAAAATAAAGTACAGAAATTGCATAGACATGATGTCCACATGTGGTCAGTTCAGTTGATTGGACATGATTTGGAAAGGCAACACACCTGGTCCCAGTTGACAGTATGTTAGAGCACAAATCAAGCCGACGTTTATCCTAAATATTGGTGGGAATTTTTTATTTACTTTTTTTTTTAAACATTTGCAAAAATCTATTTTTTTTCTTTTTATGGTATACAAGCCACCCTGAAACAACATAAATTGTAATGTAAATCTACCTGCGGGAGTTCTTTAATTTTTCATTTTTTGCTGTTGCTGCTGGAAAGACTGAGAAAGGTTATTTTTTTTAATCGTGGTAATGTGATAGTGTACAAAAATCAATTTTTAACATTAGGAGTAAATCACAAGAACTGCATTGTTGTCCCAAAAGATAATGCCAATAACTTTGATGAACGGTAAAATGAACAGCGGACACTTTTGACGTGCATTATTTTCCACTTCCTTCTAATTTTGACTACGTCTGTTCCAGTAGTGATGATCCATTCATGCCCCGTGGTT
Organism: Nelusetta ayraudi; assembly: GCF_046127955.1. Taxonomy (NCBI): domain Eukaryota; kingdom Metazoa; phylum Chordata; class Actinopteri; order Tetraodontiformes; family Monacanthidae; genus Nelusetta; species Nelusetta ayraudi. Next base: position 5,504,951 of record NW_027466098.1, on the reverse strand, counting down.
ATCTCGGATTGGCCATTTTAACCATGCAGAACTAAATGGTGTTTAATCCCTTGTTTTTCCCCCTCCCATCCTCTGTGTTTTCCTCTCTCTCTCTCTCTCTCACGCATACAAAGTCGGATCGGCAAGCGGCAACAGACACGCTGTCTTGTTAATTTCCTGCCTCTAATTACATCAGGATGTTGTTTGCGCTATCAGAAACGTTGCTCGTCTTTGTTTGGGCTCTATGTGTTTGTTTGAGATGGGTGTCAGTGATAGCGAGCTCTTGGCTCCACGCTCGCGGCTATCTGGGCCAATCGGAGACAGTGGCTCATTCGCTTACAGCCTCTTGACACAACACACTCGTCCCACTTTGTGCTTGGACGGACGCACGTCAAAATTGGACCTTCACGTCTTGTCCTGAGCTGAGCAGACACCTCTGAGTAGTGTGATGTTTTTTTGTTGTTGTTGTTGTTGTTGTTTTTTTTTGTTGATCTGTAGACACAGATCCAATCCAGCCCCATTCACCGTAATTGCAGAGGGACTTGAATGGTGGGAGTGTCATCCTCGCACTTCAGACATGAGGCTCTGGAGGAAGAGGAGGAGGAGGAGGAGGAGAGGAGGAGGTGCAAATGAGTTTTAAGGTCACAGCGACGGCGAGATGGGTGTGATAAGTTCGTGCCGCCGCTGCCGCTGCCGCCCGCCCTTCCTGGTGCTGCCGATGGAAATCACTGAGCTTGTTTTGCCTCCGCCGTTTCTTTTTTTTTTTTTTCTTCTTCCGTGATAGAAGCTGAGGGCCACACGGCCAGAGTCTAAACAAACACTTTGAGATGAGTGGGACTTGTCACGCTCCAATAAGAGACACAGACGTTTTCCTGTGTCTCTGCGTTCTTCCTTCATTCTGTTTCTGGCAACCCCCGACCTCTGAAAACAGTCCCCGATCGTCCTTCTCATTTTGCTCTGTGGGGCTTGTGCTTGAAAACCCGGCGACTGTGGCTGGTGACGAGACGGTAATGAGCCGAACGGATGCAAAACAAAAAAAAATAAAATGATGATAATAATTGTCGTAGCCGGGCAGATTTCGAGGCCTCCAGGTGAGGGGTCACTTTAAAGTCAATCTCAGCCAACTGTCGTCCTTCTAATGCTCCTCACCTGTGATCCCATGGGATTTCGAGGTGCATCAAAATGGCATTGCCGCCTTCCGTGACATGTGTTAATCATCCCTTCAGACCGACACGGGCGTGCAGGTCGCATCCCCCTACGTGACCCCGACATAAGCATATGTTCTGTAAATATTGCCTGACAATACCTGCTGTCGGAATCCTTCCTGGAGTTTTCAATCCAACGTAATGGGATCACCCTTTAAATACCCTTTCAAACTGCGACGCTAACAGGATGTTCGACCCGCTCCTCGGCCATCCCTCTCGAGCAACCTGGCCGCACTGCGTTAAGCGGACACCTGATTTGATGGTCGAGCTTTGTCAGATCGTCACGACCAAATCCTCGACGGGATGAGCCACAAATCACCTGCTAAGACTCTTTGGAGTCGGAGCTGAGGGCCTAAATCTCCAAGTTTACCTTTCTTACCTGTCCTTAGTCCTCTTACCGTCCGCTCACTTTGCAGGAAGGAGGGTTGTGTCCTGGAATGGCCAACCTGGTAATCCAACACCTGCTGTAGGGACACCTGCTATCCAGATTTGCTAAAATTGCATTGCAGTGCATTGGCTTTTTTTTTTTTTTTTTTTTTTTCTTAACACCACACCGAGTGTCAGATGGAAAGTTTAGTCATAATCATTTACAGTTAAATACAAATGATTATATCACACCATAGTGACCGTAGTTCTCAATAAACATGTGCCTTACCATTAGATCTTGGATCTAAATTGACACCGAGTGCTGCTTTTGGGAATGATGATGTGCTGTGTGAGATTCCATGGAAATATTTTACTGCAGTTGCTCTCTAAAAAAAAGATGAGTGAATGAAGAATTGGATGGATTGTTCTTTAAGTAGAGTTGTAATAGAAGATGAATTTTATCATGTTATGAGATGTGTATCAAAAAAAATCTTACACAAACCCAAGGAGCAAAACAATAAGTTGCAGTTAATGTAATTATGTTTGGCCTTGGCAAATCAATGAAAAGCTGGAGCACCATTAGTACTCCAGGATTAGCACAACATTGGTCTGGTACGGTTCTGATTATGATTATGACACACATGGCCAGATGGTGGCGCGCATGGGTGCAGCGGCTCTCAGCTCTCCAGTTTGGTGCTCGTTATTTAATATTATCAGGCACCAAGTGGAGCAGCGCTCCTAAGTTTGTTGTATGCACCGTCATATAATGACAATAAAGGCTTTTGATTTGATTTGATTTGATTTGGTATACCATACCATGTATACGGTATGGTATGTGGCATCAAGCCTTACCATAAGACAAAGATTGTCTAACATGTGTAGGCTTCTGTAATGTATTTGGGGTACAGGGTCAGCAGAAATAATATAGACCAAAGCTAAAGAAAAAAAAGATACAGTGAACGTATATATTTGCTCTATTTATTTATGCTACACCAACATTCTACCTGCAGATATCCCATATTTTTATATCTTGTATTTATCTCAGCTTGTATATAGATTTAAGTTTGTTGCTGTCTTTTCCCGATGACAATAAAGAAAGTCTAAGTCTAAGTACAGTTAATGCACATAAACTAAATAGATGCATTTTGTCGATATGTTAAAAAATGTAAAATATATTATTACATTTTAATATATTATCAATACATTCGTGTAATTCACTTATGGAATACCGGTAATTATCAATTATTATCGATGATTAAAAAAAAAATAGTGATGGTTTTGTGGAGTGTCTGACCATTTGATTGGCCTGTCAGCTCATGATCACAGCAGCTGCTTCTGTTGTGTCAGAATCCTCTGTTGGAGAAGTACGCCGACTTGAAATATTGTAATGTTTTGCGCGGGCGACAGTATTTAACATTTAAGGTCACGACGCCAACACTGCAAGAGCAGGGGGAAACAGGCTGGTCAGTTGTTGATCTTGTTTTGCTTGATCCCATCAGGAGCTCTGCCCCCATAGAGCGTGCAAAATAACAAACTTAGCTGTCAAATGCCTCTCACCCAACCTTTCTTTAGGTACTTAATCACCTTCAGGGGGATCGTCGCTAATTTGGCTAACCTGGCCGTCTGCAGCGTGTTATCCCCGGTAAACCGTACTTATCAAACTAAATACTTGATCCGGACCAGGCCAGCGGCTAAAGATAAAGGTCTAAGGGGATGGCTCAGAACGTTGTGATTACAGACTTAATGGAGGGCAAGCATCTTAGTGACTCCTCTGTCTCAAATACCACCTTTATTCAAGCAGACTGGACTACAGCATTATTATTTTTTTTAATTTAAGTACAACTAAGAAAGCTTGAACTTGGTAAAAAAAAAAAAAAAAAAAAAAAAAAAAAAGACATGACAAGAAGAGAAACCTACATATTTCCCTCTAGATGTTGTAAAGAGACTAACAAAATCACAAAAAACACATTATTTAAATATTAAATGAGTATTAGCAGCTATAACCCCCTATGTCATTTCCAATCACAAGTAGTAAACTAACTCCTGAACATCCATTAGACATGACCTACAGCCTTGAACCTAACAGTATCCTCAGTAACTTTTCATTTCACAGAATGTGTTGCCGTTCATACGTTCACTCGAAAAAAAAACATCACATTTTTCAATTTCCTAGTTTGATACCAAGCTCCTGCAAACATGTCGGCACAGATGCTGCCACTCAGTATTTTGTCATCGTGAAGGCAAACGGGAGAGATTCATCTGAGTTTAAATCTCTTCCCTGTGGGACATGGCAGATTTCAGCCAGTAGAGGGGGCAGTCTTATTGTCTCATTGAGCACCATCACCCAGCATGTCGTCACCTCCTCAACAACTGAGAAGACTGACACTAATAGTCCCCCCCCCCCCCCCCCTCCCCGAAACCACTGAAAGGATGTTTTCCGTAACTGTGACGAAGTAGTTGGCTATGTCGTTCCATTGTGTGACGATAAAAATGCTTTGGTGGATGCAGCGAAACCCTTATTGCGGCCATTGTTTTGAGGAAGTTTCCAATCCCCGGCGCTGAATAAGAGCGTGCGCTTTGAAAGGGCTCACTAAACCATGATGGATCTGGTCGGTGTGAGCTGGATGAAGAGGTCTTGGTCTTTGTGTCGAGGTGCTTGCCCACAGAGCCAGACATCAAATAGGCTCCAGCCAGAGGGGAAAGAAGGTTTAGCGAGTTGAAGGAAATAATTAGGGGTTACAAAGAGGTGAGGTCAATTGGTTGACGGCGGAGACGTGCGGGGGTAGTGAGAACATTTGAATGACGGTTCTCTTCTTTCTTTGTGAATAAAAATGACTGGACCTGCAAAAAAAAGAGGATAAGGATACAAGGATTATATATATATATATATGTAATTATACTTAATATATACATATATTACATATATATAAAACACATATATGTATACATATATATATGTATGAATATATATGTATGTATATATATACACATACTGTATGTATATGTGTATATATGTATGTATGTATACGTTCATATATATATATATATATATATATATATATATATATATATACACATATATTTATGTATATACATATACTGTATGTATATGTATATATATGTATGTATGTATACGTTCATATATATACATATATATATGTATATACATATACTGTATGTATATGTGTATATATGTATGTATGTATACGTTCATATATATATATATATATATATATATATATATATATATATATATATATATATATATTTACACATACATATGTATACTGTATGTATATGTGTATATATGTATGTATGTATGTATACGTTCATATATATATATACATATATATGTAAATATTTACACATATATACATATACCATTAACAAGCTTCCTTGTGTTTCCTATTACAACATGGCGCAGATTAAAAAAAGAAAGAAAAACAAACTTTGTTATCTGGCTATTCAGAAAGTAAGTAATTTTATTTTTGGGATTTAATGATTTTCAAAACATGGGGAAAATGTCTTTATTTAGAGGCTTTTATTTTGCTCAAAACAAAACAACATAAAACGAAAACTAATCAACTCGTTTGACCAGGAGATAACATATCACGTTTCCCTACCGTTGGTGTAGGTCAATCCATCCTTATTGTCACACTAATCGTAATGAGCGCTTATTTAGTGATATTAGCTAGTTAGCCATTTCACTATAGCTCAGTCCCCCAGTTTGCAGTTACCTGTTATTTTTTTCTTAAATTCCTTATGCTATAAGGAATTTATAACTGCTATAAAAGTGTATCTCTACCATGTCATAGAAAAATATAGACATACACAACAATATACACCATCTATCACGGTTAAGAAAAAAATAACTTGTCATGTTATAACATAATTTATTATAGCAATAAAAGTAATATTTTTTTTTAACAGTTATCAAGTTATAGCAGGATCCTTTTGCAGTAATGTGAAACTCCTGAACTCCTCCTTGAATAGCTAAATGGTGACAGCATACTCTGCTGGGATGGTGTGGCTTGCTTTCGTAAGGCCGTCTGGAAACCTCCAGCTGATCAGGGGGAGAAGAGGCTTCCTCCTCACACTCATCCTGCCTTTTTTTCTATAATCATTCCTCCTGTATACAAACCTGAGCCCAGAAATCCATAATTCCTGCTCTAATCTTTACCTCTTTTAATCTGCTGGGACATCGAGTTTTCCATTTCATACACGAGAATGTTTAACTTCTATTTGCAACAACTTGCACCTCATTGACAAAGATATTTGGGAAACGTAACCTCCAAGGTTACTGCAGTGTATAGTTTCATGCTATTCTTATGGAAGTCGTCCACACTTTGAGTGATTCGAGTGTCAGAGCTGCACGTGGCTAGCTTGTAACATGTCAAGCAGTGAAGAGCAAAACTGATGATCTTTTCACGAAAGAATAAAAGATATATTAGGAAAAGAAGGGATTCTAGGCTATGTGAAGTCTGACACTTCCCCTTTCAACTAGCTGGCCAAGAACAGACAAATTAAAGTGACAAATTACAGATTTCTATGTGCTGCTCTTCTTCCTGCCCGCCGTGATGCAGGGCTTCTTATACATTACGCAGAGTTATGAACTTCGCAATCAGGCAAAAGCGTCAATGTTGATCTTGTTACGTAATCAGCATAGTGGCTCAATATCTGGCTCATCAGTCTGACAGGCAGGATGTTAAGAAGTTAGAATGGTGACTGTCAGGGTTCATTCATCTATTGAGTTGAAATATTAATATTATATTCAATGTGGTTGACGCTACTTTTTTACTGCTTTTATGCTAATCATGTTTTTACCTTAACGTCTTTCACACGCTTTAATTTGCGTATAGAGCAACAAATTGTCTTACCAATATTGTCTGTGACAGCAGTGCCCCATTGCTGTTGTCAGCTCTTTAACCTCCACCGTCCAAATTCCCATGTCTGCTCTGATTGGTCGACTCTTTTCCGCGTCCTGGCTCACTGTTGCGCTCCTGATAGCAGGGACGGTGACATCTGCGTTGAGTGAGAAATGAACACATCACATTTCCACAGATTCCACAGAGGCAGATAACATTGATGCCCATTAAAGGAGCAATTTGGGCTCATTTTGATAAGCCTGCAGGTGCAGGAGCTCCCTGTCTCTGTGTTAGTAGACCGTGTTCGCACACTGTTTACAGCACGGACACTGTCTCTGGGGAAAAGATCTTGCAAAGTGATTTACAGCAACTGCTGCTAGGCAATAGGTCGTCTTTCATCTGCTTACATGGATATACAGTATGTATTGTATTCATGAACAGACAGATAGAGATGTGACGTTAACGTCATCCTTCCCCTCTTCTTTCTCTTATTACAAAGCTTTTTTCCCACGCCGTTCCCCAAGTGCAGGCGTCCCAGTTTTATACGGCAGATTTAGTTTTGGGTTTGTGCTGCTGTCTACCAGCTGTATGTTTGATCCAGTGACACCAGCAGAGCTTTGAACACCACAACGTGCCCCTATGGCCGGATCATGGACCAGTGCACGAGCTCCCCCCCCTGCGTTACCTCGTGGATTTATTGATGAAATAACCTTCAGTCTACATTATTCAAGATCCAAGATTGCTTTATTGTCATTCAGACCCAAATACCAGACGGGTCCACGTGAAGAACGAAATTTCATGGTGACCGGCTCAGGATGGTCCAAAACAACAGCGGTAACATTAAAAGGCAATAAATTAAGATATAGAAAAGAACACTCACTTCTTGCAAAACACATTAAAATTGCGTGTCCCAAAGAATAGGAGTGCAATGCAACAAGCAGAAAGAAAACAAACCCCCAGACTCTTCCTTCACCTTTCCCTGGCTTATCTTTCTGCATGTGGGTCAAATCAGAATCATCCCCTAATTGACTATTTACTGGGCTCCGAGCAAAGAAGGAAAACTAATGGACTTGATATTAAATCCCCCCTCTGATATTTAAAGTGTCTTTTTGGAGGGGCTTGCTGAGAATGTTGAGCTGTTCTTCTTTTACAAGACGGCAAAGTTAAGCCCGTCGCCGTCGAAGTGGGCCGAGCCAGCCAGCGCCGCCGTTAGATGGGATTACGGGACGACAGTAGGCAAGGGCACGGCGACGCAGGGGAGAGGGGAGCAGGTCTCCCGCCAATGACTTCCAGATGGAAACACAAGGGCCAGATAGAAAATTCAGCTTGGTCTGACTGGTGCTCCATGAGGGACTTAAGGTTGGCTTCTTTATAATGAGATTGACTGGGGTTTTATGTGGAAAGTTAGATAGCATAAATTTCAGTATGCTTACGCCGGCCTTAGATGCACTTTAAAGGCTTTTGACAGGGGGACGAGAAAAAAAAAGAAGAGGTTTTTAACTGGAGTCAGAGATCCTGTTGCCTGAGTCAAAATGACGTTAGAATGCCGGCACTGTGATGAGCATTGCACTGTAATGGCTTGAAAGGAACAACAAATGAGTCACTGGCTACGCACATTTTGAGTACTTCTTCTCCTTTGAAATTATCACATTGTTTAAAGTTGCGTTCTATTTTTTTTTTTCTTGTCTCTTCACAGATATTGTTGGCACCAGCAGCAGTAAACTTCTGCTCCCTCGTACACATCAAGCGGCAGAATTTTAAGACCAGGTGGAGATGATGGGTAACTTTCTATAGATTTGGATTTCTTTGCGGTAATTGAATGTAAGTTTACAGTCACTGTTAGAACCGCCACGTTACCTGTTTGTGTAAGGGGAAGTGTGCCTGTACGTTCTCTGGAATAAACAGCAAAGTTCACAATTTGGACGATTGTCTCAAGTGACTCTCAACTCTCTGGCTTAAATAACCCCCGGCAGGTGCTACCGCTAAAGCGCAGTGGCAAACACTTACGGTGACTGTAACGTCAAGTTGGCTCAAACGCGATGTACACTGCACTGTGTGCTTCTCGAGTTTAGCCAAAACCACAATCCTTCCCTTGACAAACATTCTTAGGAGCTGGAACTGCCCACACGCTGGAGCCGGGAGCCAAACCTCAGTCTCCTCTCGCTGAACACAGCCATCACTCACCCTGACACTTGTCCCAGTGCATTTTGCAAGTGAGGACTCTGCGGACTGGTCCCAGACTGCTGTGTGTGTGTGTGACTTTGGGGACCGTACAAATATGGTACCAAGGTAGCACTCTAGGCAAAAAAAAAAAAAAAAAAAGCATCATTTTAAAGGTAGAGAGTTTTTTTTGAACGTTTCTCTGTCTTGCTGTGAATATTATTTTATTAAGTTAAAAACATTCTGCAATTGTGTTTTCACTTTTGCCTGTTTCTGTCAATACAGGCATAGGTTAAGACTTGTATCTGCCATCTTATATATATATTTTTAAGTACCCCTGTAGACTTCAAAGTCATTGTGATAAATGTCAAATTTTCAATATATTTTCTGAGATAAATAAGTGATGGCTTAAATACATTTGTCATCCCAAAAAAAAAACATTACAATTTGGGCAGCCGCAAAAAATAAGCCAGTTACAGTGCTATGTGGAAATGAATGTGTTATTAACCACTTTTTTTAATTGAGAAGAAGATGTCAGAAGAAACTCAAGATCTACAGCCCCTAAAACTTATTCAGATCCTGTTTGTTCAAGATTTACTATTGATATACACTGGAGACGTAATAGTGTTGTTAATAACTTTTGCATACTTTGTTCACAAGTTTTCCAGATTGGAAGTTGATCTAGCACAACCACCGTTATGAATCTTCATTCTAATGTAAATAAAAAGGAGCAGTGACGAATGAAACGTTTCACTGCTATCAGTTGACTTATGACCTCGCGTTTCACAACGGTCGGCTGCTCATTGGTTGCCGTGAGTGGTAGCTCTCTGCAACTTTGAGGAGCCTCCCTTCATGTGAACTGCTCCAACGGCTCAAACCAAGATAGAGGACGAGGTGCTGACATGAACCAGGGCCTGGCCATCAGCATAAGTCACGACCTAATGAGAGCTCCGCGTGAGAGAAAGCAGCACTCTAGATACTCCTGCGCTAATCTCCACTTGCCGTTGCTTTTTGCCGGACCTCATTTGCGTCGAACCCCGTTTGTTGACCATCCAGACCTTTCCTGAAATTATTTTTTCTCTCCACATTTTGCTGTTGAAAAGCATCTTGTTATAGTAGCATTTGTTCCATTGCGGTGCATGTGCAATATGGTGTATCCATCTATCTCAGTAAAGGTCAGGAATATTATTAAATACCCGTGTACGGTTCATAAAAGCCAAAACTAATGACTTCCTTCGCACTACTTTGTCCAATTGTTTTTTTTTATGAAATAGATGTTCATACAATAAGGATGTATGATTTTGGGAAGACTTGACCTTCAAACAAAACACTCTATATTCCCATTTTGCTTTTGAACTTTTACCTTCTGTAAAGTGTGCTGTGATCCTATTTTTGTTTCTGTCAAAGCTTTGATAATAGAAACTCTTCCAGGTGAAATTATATAAAATGTTTGCATTGGGAATCCTGTGGTTCCAATGGGCAGATAAAGTCATGTAAAAATGCAGAATGAACAGCTTGTACAAAACCGGTGGGCTTCATGGAATGGTTGTGGTAAAGACAGACAGGCCAGGTGGGTTTGGTTGTGCCCAAAACTCAATTGTTGTGTGGGTCAAGCACTGAAACAATACAACATGGAACGTTTATTAATCAGGTCAGCAAAGTTTGTCACTGTATTCAAAAGATATATCAAATTAAGCAAAATGTACAAAATAAACAGCAGCAGGTAATCGTTTTAACACCAACCACTTTTTACACCAAATGTGCAGGTCGGTAGTTCGTTAGTGTTATATGATATTACTTTCGGTGAGTTTTGGGTTGTTTTAAGTATATATTTGACTTTCTTTGTCTCTGACAAAAATGACATAATGTCATTAAAATTTTCACTTTTCAGACATGTTGAGATTTTGCGTTATTTTGAGTTACGGTGGGAGGAAGCCGGAGAACCCGCAGAGAACCCACGCAGACACAGGAAGAACATGCAAACTCCACACAGAAAGGTCCCAGGCCTGGAATCGAACCCACGACCTTCTTGCTGTGAGGCAGCAGCGCTAACCACTGCTGTTGAGATTTCTCCCTGTACCACTCAGTCTCATGCTGAATTATCATAGGACGGTCATTTTGGTGAGTTTCGGGCTGTTTAAAGTTGGGTTTTTTGTCTCCGAAAAAACAATATGCAAGTGTATGTCGATTTTCAAATTTTGGGAAATGTTGAGTTTTTGCCTTGTACCACTCTGTCTCATTGTGTATTATCATAGGTCTGGGAGGAAGTGCACAATTCTCGTAATTTGTTTACACGTATGATTAATGAGACCTCTTTTAGTACATATTTCACTCATTGAACTTGCTTCAAGACTCATCAAATTTGACACACAGGTTTAGACTGGTGAAACTTTTCACAAACATGAGGAATGAACCTACTAGGCTCCAAAGCAGCCACCCAGATCCATGTGACTGTTTTCCAGCGATGTAGAGATCAGTCACTTGTTTTTCTCATTGGGGCCTCAGACTCATACAGTCACACCGTGGAAAGCTTATTGAGGGGTTTTGTTTAGGGATTTGTGAGACGGCAGTGGCATCAAGGATCGGTGAGCCACAGCAGGCTCAGTCCCTTGAGCGCTGCTTGCAGCTTTAATTTACTATTTTGTTTTGCATTTAGATGTATTTCCTGAGGTCTTTCTCACAAACAAATGCATATGCAGCACATGCAGCCTCATTAAAGATTATGCCATCAGCTAATAGCATAATAAGCCATTTAAATACTCTTTTTGTTTCATTGAAATTTGAAGAACATGTTTTTTGCTATGAATAAGAAAAGCATGGAGAGAACAAGAGGGTGAAACAAAATAGAAGTTTGCTTGCTCCTGCAACAAAGAAGAGTACATTCTGGACAATTTGTGCATTTATTGGACTCAAACAATTCCAATACAAATCACGGGGTGCAAAGTGTCGAACTGCCGTAGAAGTCGGGAAGTGACGGCACAGCCCAGTAGGTCCCCAGCAGTCAAACTGTGACCTACAGACATCCACACTCTGAGTGACTGCAGTGTTGTGTCTTTGCTTACTGTCAGCAGTCCACAGTAATAACAGACCATCGCTATCTTCTCTTACTGATTTTGTAGCAAAACCGGTCCCTACTAGCTGTCAGACCATTGAGTCCCTGTGCCACTCAGCCCCGCTTGGTACTGAAAAGACGGCTCTCGGAGCGATACAGTGCCTTGCGAATGGTAGCTGGAGAAATCTCTTTGAGAGCGGAGCGGCGAACCTGGCTTCTTGTGGTATGCAGCCGGGTGCTCGGACCTATCCCTCGGTCCTAGGACCACCGGAGAGCAGGAGGAGGAGGACGAGGAGGGGGCAATAATTGGCAGACCTCGCTGTACTGTAGCTGAGTTGTAGACCCCCAAGTCAGCCTGAGGCCGCGACGCTATGGACGGCGCTGAATGTGACACAACGGGGGAAACGGTGGCGGCATTGGCGAAGTGAGCCGTGAAGGGCTGGTATGGAACTCCCTCCACGGCGTACCGAGGGTAGGGCTGCATGGTAGCCCACATGTTGCAGTTAACATTGTCCGTGTCCCCTCCGCTGGATCCGGACTCCGTCTCCACGCCGCCGTACATGCAAGCTTCCCGAGAGTTGAACGCCTCGGTGCAGTACGGGTGAGACAGTAAGGACGAGTCGTAAGGCGGAGCGGAGCGGAAGTAGTGCTCCTCGGACACGGCCGCCGACGTCTCCAGACACGGCCGCTTGCATCCTCGCTCCAGGTGTCGGGTATTATCTGCAAAGCGTATTGTGCCTTTTAACCTGGACATGTCTCTTTGTTTGCTTTTGCAGAGAATTCTGATTGCGACGTTACCTCGGTGTTTGAAGCAGTGGTACAGGAGGCCGGGGTCTCTGCTCTGTTGGAAGTGGTTGGAGATGGGATCTTGAGCATCCAAGTTGGACAAAGGAACCCCAGTCTCATACTGATAAGAAGACAAGACTTGAGGGTGCCCCGCCAGAACTCCTCCTCCCAGCTTGCCTGATAGGTGTCCGTGTGAGGACATGAGCCTCTGTCGGACCACGTTCTTTGAAATTGCCGGGTAGTCTTTCCTGTATTGTTGCGGTAGCAGGGAAGAAAAGTAAAGGGTGTCATGCCTGTAATTTCAACTCCAGTTCTTTTTCAAGGAAACCAGAGGGGATATTGCAGCCCCATATAAATAGGTGTGGTTAGAATTTTTTAAAAAAAGTTTGAGCATGTCACTTGGTTGTAGTTCTCTCAAAACTTACCCTTGTAATCTTGATATGCGCAGATCGCCTTCCTCACTTCCACGGAATCCCTTTGCAAATGGATTGTTTTCTATCTTCAACTGAGTGATCTAAGGAAAAATGATTGATAAAAAAAAAAGTATGCAGTTTAGATACTTCTCTTTGCAGTGTGACCTGTACTAAAATTGTTGGATTACACAACAGTTAATCTATTACCGCTGGAAAATGTAAAGTCTAGTACTACGTAGTGTATATGTAATTATCCTTTATTGATGCTACACCAATGAATCGAGTTTGAATTTGGTGTAAATGTTTTTAATATTTCATTCAGTAAAATGCTGGCGCCAAAAACTGTTCTCAGAAATACACTGAAAACGTTATCTGTGGGCTATCATGCAGTATCATTTTTACACCTTGTACATTGTTGAGTGATGTCATACCTTGTGATTTTGATAAGAAGTTACAGAGATGAAGGCTGTCTCGTGAAACACGTGAGTGCAGTAGGCAGTGTTCTTCGATCCAAACACGTTGTTTTCGTCGGCCTTGACGATGTGAAGTCTCGGCTGGTACTTGTGCATAGAGTTCAGGATGATCTGGAAAAGACGAGAGGGTACACAAATCCACAAGTTTACGTATTTTAGAACCATTTTCGCCCCTGAACATTCAACACCTGCGAAATATAATGACTAGTATTATACAAGAACTCAAACTATGTGTTTCCATAGGACGTAAGACATGGTGTGCAGTTCCGTGTGTGGGCATTTCTTTTCCTTTTACATGCACATATTTTTTTTCAGTTATTATTTGTTATTTCTGCCAGCCAGCCAAATCCCATAAAGAGATTTCTCACAGTAATTAATTAATTTATTTGTATTTTCTAACATGACTTTTATTGTGAAGATAATCCACTTAGCACATTACCACGATGGTGAAGAACTTTTAATGAATAATGGTCTAATTGTGACAAAGTTACGTGAGACCGTCAGGCCTGGGTGATCAGCTGAGCCCTTGAACACCTTCTGATTGACAATGACTGGGCATGACCGTCCCTGAGACCACAGGAGATACAGCTCATTGTTGTAGGGCTGGCATAACTATGTTATGTGCAGCAGGAAGGCAGGGGCTCCCATTGCTGTTCCTGTGAGTGGGGGCTTGGGCAACCTCGTTTGACGCGCACGCATTCATCTCGCAGTAAATTGCACATCGGTCGGAAATCTCGGCGGCTGCTGGGAATCGGCGCCTATGGAGGCAGGTAGGAAGTGTCGAGCACCATGTCGTGTTTTCGGTTGTCTGAGTGGCTGCGTGCGGGTCGGCTAACAAACATCAGTCCGCTCACCGCAGCCGGTTGCTGTGCCCAGCGAAGCGTTAGCAACCGTAGGAAAGGGTCATCACTAGTCCAGCACTGTCACAGCGGATTAGTGTCGAGCTTTTGCACCTCCACTCCCCTACCTCCTTCCCTTGCCAGACACTCTCCTGAGGAGCTTTCTCCTCCAGGGGGCTCCCATGGAGAGGCGGCGTTTGGTCAGAGCACGAGCAGCGAGGCTCAGGTTGAACAGCAAATGGCCCTGCGCTCACATGCTCCCTGCGGCCGAGTCCTGAGACAGGCCGGAGACACAGATAAGCTACTGGCCTGTTCACCAGAGGCTCTGCTGACCTTTGCCCACTCTGCTGTCTGGCTGCTGTTGGAGGATGATACCGGAGACTCACTCTCTCTCTGTCTGAATGCAATGATCAGGGAGGCTTTGCACAGATCAGTGAAGAGCAAAAGGAAGGTATTTGCTTTCATCTTCCTTGATATAAAAACATTTGGACATAGTGATTGGCTTTGATACAGGATTCTGCAAGAAGGTTCTTGGAAGTGAAAACTGCATCGCGCACATTGCTGCTGCCTTGGCACAGAGTGGCCAAAGTCTATTACCAAACGACAGAGTTGGACAGTGAATAGTTAGACAAATACTCTCAGTGCAGTAATGCACAACTCTTATGTTACCATGTAACAATAAATACCGCACAAGGTTGTTGTTGCAGGTGATTTATCCATTACAGGTCTTAAAACGCCATGTAATGAAAAACATTACACCAATGTAATTGTTGCAGATGAATTTTCCATTAAAGGCCTGCTTCCTCTGTGGGGTGGCAGTCGAATAGACTAGAATTTATTGCAACTTTTCACATGGCATGTTGAAGTTCTCTGACTCAAGAACTGGTCACAAAGACACAAAAGGTGCAACACAAACCACCCCCCAAAAAAACACAAAAAAACCCCATAAAATTATGCATTCTAAGTTGAAAATGCAGATGAAAACGAGTTTTATATTTACTCCTTAGATCGGGACTTTATAAATCCAGCCATTTTTCCATCATTACTTCACCTGCACTGAAAGTTGTGCGAGCCTTTATATGAACCATTAATCCCATTTGATTACATTTTTGGTCAAGTCCAGCCCAAGGCAAGGTTGGCCAATCATCAGTCTCCATTACAGGTGTATGACAAGACAGTTTTATCTTCCTTCCCAGCTATGGACCCTGATTTGCGGTATGCAATGAGGGACATTAAAGGTAAAATATTATATTGTTTAGTATCTTCTTTCAGAATTTCTATATTCTTTAGGATATGGACTGAAAGATTATGTTAATGATATTACCTAATTACCTCAAAGATGCAACATTAGATACAAACATGCTCAGAGTTGGGAATTTGGTCATTTAAAAAGAACGATTGTCATCATTTTTGAAAGATCAGCTGTAGATTTACATGGTGTCAATCAGTCTAGACTGAGTTAATCCATTGTAGGAATAACAATATGTTAGACTGTTAGTAATCCACAGTCACACAAGGTCTAAATATCACTAAGCAAAAGGTTGTGCAGTGAACGTAATAATCAGTAATAATGAGTCTCATTTGCGTGGCGCTCTGGCCTCCTCAAACACTTCCTGGTCTCGGCGTCATCTGGGCTGTGCCTGGCCTCAAACTTGCTCTGTCCTCATTACTCGCCCTTATCACTGGCCAGGCACTCAACTCAATCTGACAGCAGGCTCCGCCACTGATCTGAGAGGTTATGAACCTAATGAGCCCGCCCATTGATGGGATGGCTTCAGACAAGCAATCCCAGAGTCCCCCTGGGGAGCACTGCCACAGTCACACTCTTCACCTCCCTCTGCAGCATGTGCCTTCTCAATTTCTTTCACTCATCTTTCAATAACATTTCCACCACCAATGTTTTTTTTTGTATTGGTAAGCATGAGCAGGATTCTTCATTAGCCTGTTCGTGAATGGTTTTCCATCTTACTTTTGATGTTGGTTTGGATTTTGGGCACCTGCTCTTCCACAGATTGGGGCAAATCCATTGTGATGTCACAGTGGATTAAAATGCCTGGTTCCTCTAATGTAAAACATCCCTCCGGCACCCACAATGACGACAATTTCAAATTCACTTCAATCCAATTTCTTCCCCATTCTGATGTTCACTTTAAACTTCACCACGTCTACATCACAAAATGCACTGTTGCTGCCATGTGATTGGCTAAGTAGCGATAATTATTCATAATAAAGTGACTGATAAGTGTACATTTTTTATACTATATATATATTTTTTTCACACTAAAGAGTTTGGAAAGAACATTCTTCATCGTCTTCAGTGAGTCCATTAATAAAACCCATATTATTAAAAGCTCAAAACAGTGTGCACAGTGGTTTTGCTCTTAAATGAGGGAATGTTTTCATGCATAATTGTTCTCCGGGGCTTCTTCATAAGTTCAAAGCATTCCATACAGTGACACATCAGACAGAGGGGGTTTGAGCGGAGGTGGATGCCACTTTCTTGCTAAAAGAATAGCCAAATAAACACGCACAATAAAATGTCTTGTAAAAGTGCTTTTCCAGTCATATTACTTGTTACACAGCAGCTTTTAGGGGCAAAAAAGTTCAAAATTCTCCAGTTATTTCTATTGTAACTGTTGATGAGCCAGTTAGCTTTTATAATTGCCTTGACAGATATTAATGCATGTACTTTTTTATTCTTAAATAGTTCTGTTCTGTTAGAAAATACAGCAGTTCACCTTTGAACCTTTCTTTATGTCTTTGAATTGTTTTGCAGGAACTCACGTGGCCAAAAGGGTCCAAATGATTGTTTGTTAGTTTGAGCTTCTGAAAGGACACCAGTTGTCTCATCCAATGAGCTCCTGTGGCTGGTGAGTCGGGGTGGACGTAAAGTCTACCTGGCATCGCTGGCTCCGCCTTGCCAGCCACCATCCTGAAAGCAGAGCGAGTAATAAAGAGGAAAAAAGAGCAAGAGCAGAGTGGTTATAGCAGTTAATAAGGCCAAGACTGGCTTAATTTATATAACATATATGTAATCCAAACCTTGTGTTTGGGTCAACAAATGAATTCAATCTCTTTTTTAAGAATGACGCTCCATACAAAGATGAAACTCAACTGCTGTTAGTCTTAGACTACATAGACTGTAAGTACAGACTGTTAAAACTTTTTTTCATCTACATTTCTCTCATATATGGCTGAGGTTGCTCCGTTTTGGGGGATTTTTTGTTTTAAAAGACACTTGAAAGAAAAAACTTGAAAGAAGGAAGCACGCCGTTTGGTTTTGTGACCTACCGGCTCATAAAGTACGAGACACGGAAAGGAAAATATTAACCTGTTGGAGGCCCATTAAAAAAATAGAAACTAAAATCACTATCAGGATATCTGTTGGACTTCCTGTGCCGGTTGCAAATGCAATACTTGGGCTAGCGTGACTTCTTCCACTTCTGCCATCCACCGACTACAAGGGTTCCAAATGAACGTTATCCTAGGTTAGTACCATGTTCTTTTTTTTTTGATATTGTGCCTTCTTGGATTTTATGTTGCAGAACTTGTGGTACAAAGGGAAGTGCCAGATGCTAAGGGTAAACTTGCCTCCTTGTTGCCTAAAATAATTGGCAACTTTATTTCTGACTTAATCCACAGTATCTTCACAGTAAAATACTGTGTGTGATCCTGTAAACCACATTAACCCTCTGGAAAGCCTATCAGGATACGTCATCTGTTTATGATGATGACACTGTGTGCCAGCGACACCTATGAGTACATTGTAGCCTGGTGACAAAGATGTTGATTAAATGGGTTGGTGGGACTTTGAATGAGGCATTAATAAGTACTTTGTAACGACTAAAAGTGCCAATATGTCCCAAATTTGCAAGATAATTTAAAGTTAGTTAATAGTGAATAAGCTTTCCCTAATACAAAGCATGATCACAATTTGTTTAAATTCCTTAACCATCTGCAGCCAGCTTAGTCTTGAATCAGCATGTTGCATTATTTAGCCATCTTACCATTTAAAAAGCTAAAGCAGGACATGATAGACACTAAAGGCACCGAAGCAAGAAGACTTGTGGAGGAACAGCCTTTATTCCACATTGAGAAAGCTTTATGTTGGTCACAAACATGTGACACGCCAGGGAAGGTAAACGTGTTGCTAAGCTGCCAAATGCCTCAGTGTCAGTTGATGCTGCCCTCATGTGAGTTTGACCCTGATGCCTTGGCATAGTAGCATTTCTCTATCTAGAGTTTCTCCCTCCATTTACGTCACGGCTCTGGCCCCATTCTAAAATAAAAGTGCAAGCACAAGGTGTGAGCCCCGAAGTGTATTTTTGTGGAAGTCAAGTTCCAACGTTATTACTCCCACAGAGTGGTAGATATATCTAACCTGCAGTGTGATCATTGCATATATTAATCATGTATCTATCGTTTTGTCAGCTGTCTCTTAAAAGAAAGGACATGGATGAAAAGTGCAAGTCGCAACCTCCCGAATATAAACATTCATTCCAGTGTCTCTCTGGGTTTGTGATGACAATGCAGCCCTGCACCAGCATTTAGTCTTACTGCAGGATGTAGTGTGACCTTTGTGTCCGGTGAAGTATCTCTCGGGGGTGACTGGTTTATTTTCAGCATTACTACTTCTGTTTAAGACAGCAGAGTTTATTAACCTGTATTGCAGATGTTTGGTGAGGTCTGCCCTTTAAAAGTGGGCCAACTTCCCAATCTCTAAGACAAACCATGTGTTTGCCTCGTTCAAACTCTGCACTTTAATGAATTTAGTTTGTTTTATTAGTTTATTTTGCCACAAGCCTTTTATATCCATCCATCTACTCTATTTATTTTCCATCGCTGTCCTCAGGATTAAAGGGGGTTGGAGTCGATCCTTTCACAGAGTAATGTTTTAAACACTTAAGAAAGTTTTAACCTTTTTTTTTTTTTTTGAAACGCACAGTTTATCAGTTGAAAGTGTGTTGAAAGGACACGGAAACCCCAATTTCAACAATAACTTAAAATGGCAATTCACAATTTTTTTCCACCTCAGGACAACGCAGGCAGAAGGCCAGCATCCTGCATGATTTTTGCCAACGTTAGCATGCATTTGGAGCATGTTTCATGCAATTTGCATCCACCATACAGGCAGGTAGGGCAAACTTTTAAGACGGGCGAGTGTTGGTAGAGATTAAAATGCACGTGTGGCTGGTCCCGCTTTGCAAACGAGAGGATGACGAGAGGCGCGTGGAATGTTGGATGAAAACTGCGTATTGCCCCTTTAAGAGGTGAAGCCCAACATATTTTATTATGGCTTTGCAATTGCAAACTTACCACTTGTTGTCACAGAACTTGTAGCGGTGGTCATCGGCCGGGACGATGTCAATAAGAAGGATGTATTTGGTTTTGGGGTTCATGCCGGTCATCTTGACCTTGTAGCTCGGGAACATCCTCCTGTGGAAGTGTATGGAGACAGGCTGTTAGAGATGCTCTCATTTGACTCCTAGGTGAAGGAAAGGCAACTCTTGACTTGCCAACTGAGTATGAGCTTAAAAGAATTAGCTTAAGCACCTTCTGTGCCGTTCCCGACAATAAACAGTCTTTATTGTCGAAAGGAAATTAGTATGTTTTTTGGAAAACTTCAAGAGAGCTTCAGTGTGAACCTTGCAGGTGACCGTCGGCTTTAGAAATCACTGAACCTTTCCGTTGTTATGCATGGCTATGAGGCGCAACTGTCTTTCACTGACTGGGGTTTCACTGCTGGGTAAAACAATATGTGTAGGACAAAGTGTAGGATCGTCACGGATAGTGCAGTAGAAGATCCGATTAGCTCACTAAATGCAGCTCAGTGATGTTCTTAAGGGATTGAGATACGCAAAGTCCGGTAGAGATCGTGGCAGCGGGAGATGAGTAGCTCGAGAATGTGTCACCTCTGAGGATCCACTTGGACAAAAGGTTAAGTCGGACGTCTCCAAACAATTTTATAGGACATCTTCGAGATAGCCAGTCCAGCGGCCTCAACGTAACCTTCTGCACTTAGATGACCTGGACAACTGAGAACCTTCACAGACATACTCCTCTTGGAGGTTCAGTAAATAAATGCATTCTTTAACCCAGCACATTAAAAAAAAGCATCGCGAGAACCTCCTCCCACAATTCTCCTGTCCTGGTCCTGACCTGCAGAGTTCTGTTTGGAAGAAGACCCAAGTCCTCAACACTTGTGATGTTGAGAGTCCATAAAAAAAAAAGAGTTCTGGAACAAGCTCCGATCTTTCATCTCTTTAAATGCCTCCAGACTAAACGACACAATATGCTAATATGGCCCACAGAGCCATAAAAAAAACATGAAGGGAGTGACTACTCCTGACCTTTTCTGGAAAACTTTTCATCCCATCTGCACCAAAGGGACATTGCGCAAGGAGCCCTGCGCTCGCTTGAAAATCCCTAAGTGGTTTTTAATGGCACCCAAGAAGGCAGCAGAGTTTAGATAGCCCAGTTGTCATTGCTCAACAGCTCGCGTCGCAAAGGTCAACATCTGAACGCGCAAGCAGCGGTGGCTGTGGCGACGCGTCCAACCACTGGAAGCCTTTGCGTGGTTTGAAAACTTTGTCTCATACTTTCCATCCTGATTGGCGTACATGCCCATCTTCAAAGGCTCGGAGAGACTGACACCATCTGATCATGTTACTGTAAATACTCCCTCACATAAGACAAAGGGAGAGAGAGAGCGCAGAGGGATGGATTAAGGGCATCTCTCTCGCTCTCCCGCTCTCTCCCTCTCTCTCTCTCTCTCTCTCTTGGGCTCCAAATCCAATCAGGAGGAGAGATCAGTCCCGGTATCATCCTCACTGAAAGACGGGTTAATCTGCGAGGAACATTCAAAACAGACCTCGGTTCATCTCCGTCTCCGCTAACACCGTCCTCGACGCTTGTTGCCTCTTAGCATCTGCGGCATGGCCGTGATAATCACGGGAAAAGCTCAGATGCTGCTCATACGTCGGTCCGGCCGCCGACAGACAGATGCAATGTAAGACAATAGTGAGATCATTGGGTCGTAATACCCGCTGAAAAATAAAAACAATAAAAACATAACCATTGGGTCGTTATATAGTGCACATGTAGGGGTTGCTGTACACATTAAAGCCAATGACTGAGGATTTGGGAAAATGTGAAATGTTGTTCATTTCTGACAGAGCGAGGCATCCAAATTTATTTATTTTTTTTCCTTTTTCTCATCAACCTGAACACAAATCCAGCATTTTTATGTATTTGCTGAATTTTTGAGGTAAAGCAGAAGCCAGAAATCTTCCACCGCTAATCACGGATTTTAGTGATTCTCTGTGTAAAATTCAGGACAGCACAGCACTGTACTCTCTTTTTTTATTTTTTTTTTTTAAAGCTGAAACCAAGTTGATTTATTTCTATTTCTGTTCTCAATAAAGGGCATTAAAAACACAAATTTTGCTGAACAAGAATTTGAAGTGAATCATTTCCTCACTGAACCTCATAATGCGTCAAAAATGCATCTTGAGTTTTATGGTCGTACCTTTCTTTGTACATTACACGGTGGCTCTGCTTATTGGAATCGGTCCTTGCTGACACACATTCATCACATCCCTGTGACACACAGCGCTTGAATGTTTTGGCAATAAAACTTTGAAAATTTGACGGTCGAACTAAAGAAATTGGCCTCTCGGAGGCCCGTTTGAACAAACGTACCTTTACACATTTATCAAGGTTTTTTTTTAAACTTTTTACTTTTTACTTCGGGCATAAACATCACTGGCTCCCGGTACATCTGCTCGAGTCCCGTGGTCGCGCCCACCGACGCATGCCGTATTTTTCTTGTTTTGATTCGATGGAGCAAGATAGAACTGGGTGACTGCTACACCGGGGCGGCTGATTTTCAATGGCTGACAAGATGAAGGCCAACGTACACACACGGCGGTGTGACTAAGCGGACGAGTCCGAGCGGAGCATGAGAAATGGTAGCCGGAGAGTGTGTGTATGATATCAGTGTCAGGGTGTATGTTTCTTTTGCCCGGCCAGCTGTTTCTCTTAACAACCCCACATGTTTAGGGCCCTCCGGTGATCCATCCCCTCTCTGGGAATCTCCAGTACACCACTGCCAGATCAAAAGGAGCATCGGGGGTGAGAGGTGGGGGTGGGGGGATGATGAAGCGCTACGACCTAGCGCGGCTTGGCCTACGGCAAGCGTCGGGTTCCTCTTATCAGGCGGCTGCAGCTCCTCCTGACTGACTGCGTGCAGAGAGGGAGAGTGAAGGGAGGGTTGAGGTCGGACGTTGGCACTGGGCAGCAGGTCCAGACCAGTTGCCGTGTGGAAGTGGACTGAAGGTCCATGCTGGGAAACACTGAGTCTGTCTCAAATATGTCCAAACAAGGACTCCAGACTAATCCCACCCACAAGATATATGGCAGACAGTGGAAAAAAGTTTTTTTTTTTTTTTTTCTTTTTTGAAAATACAGCCTCAAACATTGTCGCAGAAATATTTGTGGAAAAATCTTTTTTGCACGAATAAATGCAGATGTTTTTTGTTTTCTTGTGAGTGACCGTACCAAAGATGAACTGCTCTTGGAGACTCAAGTGATTCTCAATGCAATATATCAATGCGCGGGGTGTCAACAACTTTCTTTCCACCACTCCTACAAGATATCAAATGAAGTCCCAGTCAAAGTCGTAGAAATCGGTTTTCTTTCTTTTCTAAGAAATAATAATTTGTTATGATCATTTTTTTTTTCTGACACAAATAAAATGTTGAATTTACACTTACAAACAGATGTTTTAAGATACTTGAAGGGCGAAAAAAAGACATTCACAGTTCCTGAGTACATCTTCTTCTTAATGCCATAAATCCAACTTTAAGGTTCGAAGATATCGGCTCTTTCTTGAACGTTTTCAGTCTAGCCTGTCAGAAACAGAGGTCCGTTTATCATCAGAAATACGCCAGTGCTCGTAAATTCCACTCTGTGTGTTAGGAGTTCTAATAATGTGTTTTTGAAATCCTTGCCAAGGCGCGTTGACTTGCACAGAAATACCATCTGAAAATGCAACAGAGACTGACGTTTTGGATATTTTCAAGTTCAACCTTATAGAGTCTTAGGCTGCAGATAAAACAAACATTATATTTGTCATGTCACTCTCTGCCTGCGGGTGTTTGTTTAACGATACGTGTATGTGGTTGTTACATTTGGCTTTGACCTCGACGCAGAGTGTGAAACATTGTCACCGGTCACAGATTTATAATGAAAGTGCACAACAACCAAAGCGTTGGACAGTTGTTCGTATTTAAACTTGTTTCTATTCCCTAACAGGTCGAGACTCTGAAACTCAACAGTAGAATCTCCACGATGACACGGGACAGGAAGCTATGGCCTCACACTGTTCAATAGGTCGCCCAATGTCACCACGCAGACACATCACCACCGAACCACATGCTGAAAGTTGTGTTTTGTCAGAGTAAAGTGACAGTGAAACTGGTTAGAAAACACTGACCTGCATGTCTGAACCAGACTACAGGAACAGATATTCCAATTCCCCCCCTCAACGCTGAACGTACAACTAAACACTTCCCTCCAACAAACATTTCCTGTTTTCTCTTTCTGAATCGGCTACGGCTGCAAGACTTTTTTGTTTGGATTTCTCGCAGCAGTGAGAATTAAGCCACGTCGGGTCTGTTAAAAGCAGTCCTGCTCCTCTTTTAGAATCACAGATCCCCCCCGCCCCCCCGAGCTCCAGCCGCTCACGTATCTCCGTATATGACAACACGGTCAGGTGTCCTTTGTGCTTATTAACGGCAGCAGTGATGCATTCAGCCTCAGTTCATCCAGTGCCTCAACGCGGAGCCTCGGAGCTGCCTGGGCGACTGCAGAGTTCTTCCCTGCTCGTGGATTTAAGGCTCCAGCCTTTTGGCTCACGACGTGCGTTTTAACTCCTGATCTTTATTTTCTTTCTCAATTATATTTATCGCTGCTGTCCGTGATTCTACCAGGTCTCCCAAAAATAATCTGTCTTGCATCGCAGGATTTATAATCTCACTTCAAAAGAGATAAACTCATCACTGACCTGGTTCATATCACTGCTTTTGGTGGTTGGAAGTGGTGGAAAAAGGTTGTTGGAAACCCCGTGCTTTGCTGATATATTACATTAAGAATCCCTCTTAAGTCTCCAAGTGCAGTTTTTTTTAAGTGCAGTTCCCCACAATAACCCACACGCTCCTTTCTGCACGTGCACTGTCCCATCCAGGTCAAAACTGGAAGTTTCAATGAGATATTGGCTCCTTACACACACCCAGGGCAAGTCGGAGAACTTTGCTGGCATTCTTTCTTATTACCAAAAAAAAAATACCTGCCAAAAAAAATGTATGATAATTTTGTTTGAGTCTCATTGTGTAAAGTTTGAAGAGTGTCAAAACTTTCACTGCCCATTACTATACCAGTAGCCGTGATTAATCACAATTAACCCACAGCCTAACGCCAGCGATCGCGCCTGGCGTCGTCTTAATTCTGCGTGAAACCTCATCTGAAAGGATGAAGCTGCATGCGTGACCCTCAGCGGGTCTGCTGCGGGCCGCCGTATAGGTGAACACATGCAGACAGGTTTTCCCAGCACAGCTGCATAGCTCAAACATTGCAAAGGCCTTCAAAGGGCTTTAAGGCTTCAGAGCCCACTTCATCAGCTGGACAAGGGAAAGCCCATCTCTAACCGTTATGCGGCATTAAGGGAAAACGCCGTGACCTTTACATTTTTTTTTTTAACTGGAAAAAGAAGAAAAAAATCCCACGAGGCAGAAGTTGATTTTTTGCGAGTGTGCTCATTCTCTGGTTAACGTCCAAAAGGCCTCACCATCTAATCCTCCGCCCGCATTAAATCCAACAAGCCCGGCAGTCATTTGTGTTTTCAATTATACAGTCGCTGCAGCAGGAACTCGGCGGGTTTTCTCTTTGGATATCAAAGTGCTGCGCGTTGCCATTAGCTGTCTAAACACATGGTGGCACAAGGTCGGACTCTCTCCTGTTTGTGTAATTTATCGGTTACTCGAATCGCATCCTGCGTCATCCTACAGTTTCTGTATTTCTGCAAAACACTTCTCTTTGATCCAAACCCAATCAAAGACACCTTTGTCCTCGACCAATAAAGATTTTGTGGTTTGTGTGATTATGCAGGGGAAGTTCAAGTGTGTGTGTGTATTGGAGTATAAATGTTCTATTATTCATGACATTAGAAAATGAAGAGTATTTCATCCCTAAAAAATAAGAGAAATGCTTCCTTTGGACTTCACTTGGACTACAGGTTCAAAAAAAAAATTGTAAACCCCCCCCTCAAAAAAAAAACATTACAAAGTTTACAAACAGCCCAAGGCGTGCGGCCGCAGTGTGACAGACCTGCCTGCCTTGGTAATGATCATCTCTGTGCCGGCCTCGTGGAACTTCTTCCACAGCTCCCTCTCGTGAAGAGCCACCTTGATGTTCTCAATGTTCTGAGGACGATGAAAAGAGAGGCAATCAGGGTTGCCGATGAAAACATTTGACAAATCTTTATTAAAAATGAGCTGTTGACAAGCATCACAATATGATATCTAGACAGCATCCTGAAAAGAAGTCAATTCAAATTTCCCACTGTGGATACCTCAACAAAAGAATGCACAAGATGTGTTTAGGTGCCTCGGTTTATTTGTCGATTCTACTGAGAATGAATTCTCCATTAGGATTTTTCTGTCGAATTTTAAGATAAAATAAGACTCACTGCACCGCGTTTCAGCAGCCTCTGAATCGATTTTAATGGAACGCTGGGTAGTGGCTGTGTGGACTACCTGATCAGGATCACTGGAGCTGGGAATGCTGGGAGCTGCAGACAGGCCCAGTCGTGGCTGCTCTGAAAGGAGATCCTCGTCAGCGCCGGCCTGGATCCGGCTCGTACATCCATCCGGCACAGCTGAAACCTTCTCCTGCAGCATCTCTGCGGCGGGATTAGAAAAATACTCAGCTGTCAGACTCATCCAGGAAAAATGTCCATCGCACAGTCGAGACCTGGCATGTGACGCTGGCACAGTGAAGACTTTAAAACACTGGGGGGAAAAAACACACGGGGCATACCTTGATGATGTATGTCCCATTCACATGCACAGCCTCTATCTAGACTGTGCACGACTATGTTCTGCTTTTTTATTTTTTTTAGTTGTGATACAGAAAACAACAAAAGTTTTTTTTTTTTTTCTTCCAAACTTTGACTTCAGTCATTTTGGCCAAATGCAATAGATTTTGATGAACAAATGCAGAATAAATATTCTTTAGTTAGTTAGTTTATTATTCATTTATTTATTTATTTTACAAAATCTCTTTTTTTCACTTTTTACTTTTGTTCCTTTATTCCTTTGAATTATGAGTGCAGATACTGCACTCATAATATATATACATATATATATATATATATATATATATATATATATATATACATATACATATGTATACATATATATATATACATATACATATGTATACATATATATATACATTCACACACATGTATATATATATGTATATATGTATATATATATGTATATATATATATATATATACATACATATATACATATATACATATATATATACATACATATATACATACCAATATATTTTGAAACTGAAGGAGAATACTATGTTTGATCATTCATTTGCACATTCTAGGTCCATTTCTGCCTCTTTTGCACAATTATGTAAACGTGATGAAAACAACAGGAACAAATAGAAATAATATCAGAGGCATTAAAAAAAACAACAACAATAAATCTGATTAAAAAAATAATTCAGCGCTCTTGCAAAACTGTGTTTTATATCTTCATCATCAGTAGCTACGTTTCCATTACCCCGAGAACTGTACAAAACCTAGATATCGCAATTAAAGAAAAACACCTGAACTTTGAAAAACCTCTCAAATATCGCGAAAAAGGTTTTTACGCTCTCATGCGGTGGTTTTTCAGACCTGTTCATACAGAGGTATATCACAAAAGTGTCATGGAAACACTTTCACACATTTACACGTCACCGGACGTGACACATGGGGTCACGTGACCAGTTCACTCTAAGTGAAAATGGCGCGTTGTGTTTGGACAGAGGAGAAGACAGAATTTTTTTTATTTTTTTTTTTACAAGTAATCAAGAGAAATATACAACAACCCTTTTTGACAGCAAACAAACATAAACAAACGCAATTCTCGTAAAATATGGCAGGACAAGATTTTACGAGAATTATGGCTAAGCGCTTCACACCATTCAATGGAAACACCTGCAAATCGCAACTGCACTTTGTCGAAATCTTAGAAATATCACTTTTACACTGTAATGGAAACGCAGCTAATGAGTGCATAGCCAAGCCACGATGTAAATGTTTGGTCCTGTCCTTACTGGCTGTGACCGGACCTACTGATGACTTCTGCCTTTTGCCCATCGCGCGCCTCATCAATAAACGCCCAAAGGCAAGAATTCTGTGCGAGCGCTGCAGCGTCGGCGACAACGACGACGACGACGACGCCTACGAGAATTCCAGAACCCTTCCAGCGGTCCCGTGTGAACCTTTGCCCACGCGGACTTAGGGGCTGCTCATGCTCCATGACAGATAGTTAGCGAGTCAAAGCTCAGGTTTTATTACAGATCTGTGGACGAGGGGTCTGGATCAAAGCCTGGGGCAGCAAATCACGCTGACATCCTCTAATCACAGCTGGAGACAGAGGGAGCGGCCCTGCTGCAAAGCTGGGCCCCCGCAGGTAATGCAACCGTTCGCAAGAAAAACTTCCCAAAAGGCGGTGCCGTGTTGTTGTCCGCGCTTGCCGACGGAAAAAACGCACGAAATGGCGAAAAGACGAGACAACGAGATGGAGAGGACGCTGTAATAAACGTGGACAATGTATTAATGCGTGTCACAATGCTGACGTTCACGTCTCCGACACCCCACGGAGGCGCTGCAGATTGTCACTCTCACTGCTTCACAACCCTCCTCCCCCCCCCCCCCCCCGGGCTGTGTCTGTGTCTGTGTCTCATCCTGCTGCTGCTGCAGGCCATCACCCCAGCTGCACAACGCACAAACTTTTGCCAGCCTCTCGTCCAATTTTCAAGCGTTCAGGCTGACATCGGGGCCTTTGGACTGTAAGTTGTCGCAACCACGCTCGAGTTCCCCCTTCGACTCCCTGAGCCGCTAATCTACCCAGAGTCATTGTGCGATGTACCCGTCAATATATCCTCCTGATTGATACTCAATACCAATCTAAATTTCCTTAAAACACAGGAGGCCTATAATAACCTTACAACATTTCATGGGTGCAGGCCATGACAGTCTATATATCAACACACACACACATACATGCACAAGCTCCATGTGAATAGTATTTAAAAAACAAACTGGTCACATCCCAGTGACCATTAGTAACATACATACATACACACACATATATATACACACCCACACATATATATACACATATATACATATACATATATATATATATATATATATACATATACATATATGTATATATATATGTGTGTGTACAATTGTTACTAATGGTCACTGAGATGTTGTTAAGGTCACCCTGCCGAATATTCAATTTTTAAAATACTATTATTAATACTAAAGATATACTAGATATACAGTATATATATATCTTTCAGCTTGGTGAAAAAACATGAGACCCCCTTACATTTGGCTTTGAGGCTTTAAGGGGGTGTCATGGGTTAGTTGGGGGGAGGTGACCCCTCCGGAAACCCCCCTGTATTTTGCACACTGCTCAGAGTGTCTTCCAGGGGTGTGAAAACCTGTTGCTTGGCTCTCCCTCCCTCTGTGTGTAAACACAGAGCGGCCCATCTCTCCTCCACCATGAAAGTGGAAAGTCGGCGGCCAGTGTAAACTGATGGAGACGTTTGCGAGCGCTCATAAAGATAAGGCCCGGCGGTGGAATGGTCACAGGGGCCCCCCCATCTTTCTTTTTTCGTTTTTTAACAGTGTTACATTTTTTGCCTCTCAGCGGTTGTGTTTAGCTGAGCCGCAGGAGCCACTCAGCACCGTTTCTGTTTCTGTCAGCCCGCCAGGGACACTCAATCTGAGAACTATTCAGGGCATCTTTCCCTTCTGCAGCCACGGCACCACTTGTGCGCCTCTCCTTGCCGCAGGCCTGGCAAATAAAGGGAGGGAAGAATAAATAAGATATAACCAGAGTTCTGATGGTACAGACACAGCTGACAAGCTGACGCCGTAATGTGTGTGAAATCCACCGGTGAGTCCGTCCTGCCCCCAAACGTCCCTTTAAATAGATGCATACACATCCACCTGTGAAACATTATATTGTAAGTAGCTAAGCAGCAGAGATAAACAGGGCCGAGCAGAGCAACAAGGCTCCACTCTGGTGCACGAGCAACAGAGACGTTCCTGCAATGGTGCAGACAGTGTCAACTGCTCTCTGATTATCAATATCAAACTCGGCCATTTCGCTTCTGCAGATGAAATGAACGCGGCTGAAGGGCCTGCAGCATCAACAGCAGAGGCTCCTCATTCCAATCTGAAGGTCCTCCGACAAAATAAAGAAATAAATCTCCCGCCTTGTTTAAAAAAAAAAAAAAAAAAAAGTGAACTGCACGGGATCGTCATAGTTCACCGCACATACGTCACAGTGCACTGAAAAAAGTGAAAAAAAAAAAAAAAAAAAAGGCCATATAATCAGTGTTATTAAATGATCGCCAATCAGAGTTCTCCCACGTGAGACGCAAATAGGCGCAGACGTGCTCAGATTCCAGCGCGCGCCACTCCAAAGTGCAATGACAGATCAAATCTTGTCAGGAGCGAAGGAGCGAACGCCAAAGAACGCATGATGATAATGTATCAAGGAAAAAAAAAAGCAATAAAATTCACGGAATTATGGATGAATAACAAAATGATGCCCTTAAACCCAGGATTAGTAAATATTGTACTATTTCTTTTAGTTAACCTTTGGACTGCCAACACATTTTTAACCTTATAGAAATAATAAAGAAAACCAAAAACAATTTATATAAACAGAGTGATATTAGTAATATGCCTATGCAATAGTATAAAATTCGTAGACAATTATTGATATTAATAAAATGCCGATTATAACTAATAATACCAGATTGACTCATAAATAATTAAAACAATAAAATACTATTATTAGCCAACAGTCGTCATAATATAATAGAGAATTTGATGCACGTTTTTACAGCTAGAAACTAAAATACACCACAGGTGTTATTTTTTTTTTCTTCATTTTTTTAAATCGAAAAAAAGAGAACAGGACTTAAAACAAAACGACAAAGCTCGACAAGTTCCAGGAAGATGAAGAAGAAATTGTGCGGACTCTACCTCACACTGCGATCACCGTTATCAGATTTAAACAGCTGCGGGACGTTAATGCGCTGATTATCGCAGCTGATTCAACTCCGCACTGATAATGATTAAGCCCCGCACTCTCGCCCCCTCACTCCCTCCCCCAGCCTGCTGACACTCACTCCTCAACACCGCAGCGGCCAACAGCGTCCACCTGACGTCCCCTGATCGGCACCGCTGGATCCACCTCACCTCGCGCCTTCACCTTCATCATCCGCTTAAATCCATCCCGGCGCGCCGCCGCTCTGTCCAGTCTGCGCCTGCCTCCTCTCCCCGCGGTGTCCACACACACACACACACACACACACACACACACACACACACACACACACACACACACACACACACACACACACACACACACACACACACGTGTTTCCCCGCCTCCTTCCTCCTAGAATCTCCTCTTCTCCGGCGGGACCCAGGCGGCTGGATGTCCGCCGGAATGCGTCGGTTCCGGGTTCCGCCGCGCGGTTCCTCTGCTGCCCGAGTGCCCTTCAGCCTCCTTGGCGCCCAGTTGCGTTCTGCGCCTGTGCGGCGCGCGATCCGAGTTCTGGGGTTTGAGGGTGGGAGGCTGGGGGTGTTTTCTTGGAATTGCGCGCGCACGCAAACGCACGCGCGCCCCATTGCTGAACGCTATTGCCCGTGCAGGCAACCCTGCCGTTTGAGAGCAGCCTCCTCCACACTGCGCGCCTCCATCAGATCAGCGGGCCGCCACTGATGCTGCTGCCGGCCAGCGGTGGCTTCCAGCCGGACTGGGCTCCTGCTGACGGTCGGTGAGATCCATCAGCATCAGCATCATTATCTGTCCAGTGTCTGTAACACTTGCATCCGCCTCTTGCCCTTCAACTTCACAGCCGTGTTATGATGGTGATCAGCGGCCTCAGTAGCATCAACACCTCCGCATCACATCAGCACGACAACTTCAACCTCGGGGAGCCTTGAACACACCTGGACCACTGAGCTACTGTTATTGGACATGCTTTAGGTAGCGACAAACATACATACATACATACATACATACATACATACATACATGAAAATAATAATAACCTCCCATTCTAAGAGCCAAGGATGTCTGAACCAACAACCTTGAGTTGACTTTATTTAAAAGAGCCCATTTCATAATCAGTCCATCCCATTTTAAAAATGTGCTTTTCCTTTATTTTTTTTAATCTTTACATTAATTTTAAAAGAAATATTCTCTCGGTCGGCAAAAAAAAATACATTTAAAAAAATGCGGTCCATTTCTTCCTTGATGCCGTTTTAGTGAATGACGGCTGCATGTAAACAAGTGGTGCGTTCAGGCACAGCGTCCCTGCACGGCGCGACACGTGAAACACACTGCGCACAGCTTCTTTTTCCACTTTCTTTTGGTGACACTGAACCTGAATGATCGCAAAACGTTGAGACATTGATAAACATCCGTTTTAAAACCCTGGTTGCTGAATATGATAACTAATAAATACATCCAATAATAGCAGGCAATATTTGCTTTGACTTATTTTGACGTTTTTTTTTTTTTTAATTGGCTTGCCTCGGATCTTCGTGGTTAAGATTTGTTTTTTTATTATTATTTTTTTTAATTTTTTAGCTACTGTTGATATTATTAAAGCAAATACATTATATGACATGATATTGCATATGGGTTATTTTCGAAATGCAAAGATAAGCAAAATTCTTAAAAAAAAAACTTCGAAATCAGTCGTGTGCGTGTGAGTGTGCGCGCACGCTCCTGCGCCGCCCTCGCAGCTAAAACGATGCTCTTGTGGCTTTGCGGCGTTGTGGTTTTCCCACCAAGTCCACCGGATTAGATCAGTGCAATCTAAAATTGCGTGTTTGTTGCCAGACGCGCAACAAGTCGACCCCTCCTCAGCTGCTTCAAAGGGCGCAAACTGCAAAGCTGCGGCACCCGCGCTCTCATGCGCGTCACACTCGAAACTGCCGCTCTGCCTCGCCCGCACTCCGACCATCTATTAATCTGTCACTAATCCTTCTTTTTATTAACCTCGCAGTTTTTAAACAAGTGTCTTGCTGCCGCAAAGTGGCACGCTACGGCTTATTGGAGGAGAGTCTGTCTGAAGTCTTTCTCGCGTCGAGACTGTTGCGCCTTTAGCTCACTAAAAAACAGTTTTCTGTCCAAAAGAAAGCGCCACAATTCAATAATGATGAAGTGTAGACGTGTAAAACGCGGCAGCAGAGTGAGACCTAACACTTTCCTCTACACCAGTGATGCATCAAAGGACGTTTACATTGGCTGAGCTTATTTAAATAAGGCCAAAAGCTGGTGAAAGTAAAACATCCAAAAGGCCTGACTGCAGAAAAGGTGACAGCCGGCACATTAAATCAGCTTTGCCGGGGTACGAGTCATCACAGACACCAAACGCAGCTCAACAAAAGTAAGTATAAGGCTTCATAATTTAGTTTTAGTAATCTTGGTTCTTCCTACCTCCTATTGGCTCTGGGCTCAGCCTGACCTCTGCGCTCCTTCAGGCCAAAGTCAGTCCTCGCACTGCGCCAGAGCTGGGCAAGCGCCACTGTTTGGGTCTGCTGCAATCAAAAAAAAAAAAGGCAAAAAAAAAAAAAAAGTTTGATTTTTTTTTTTTTTATATAGCGGTAGAAATGAACAGCATGAGGTTGTGGAGAGGAATTGAACGTGCACACACTCCCCCCAGCCAGTCACGTGGTGGGAACGGGAGGAGGATACAGAGAGAGGGAAATATGACTTCCATGAGCTGCGGCAGGAGCTGCTGATTATAATAACATGGCAAACAATGGCAACATATCACCACAGGATTATGTTTCTTTTACTTATCGTATAATAATTCTGAAAAGTTGAAATAATCGGTCAGTGGAAGTGCACTTTAACGTACTTATTAAACAAACAACCTATCTTTCAAAGTTGAATTGAACCTGTTTGATTTGACCTGTGTGGAGATGTGGACAATGCATTCCCCGATTTAATGTGGCATCATGTAAAAGATTTAATAATTTGATTGACAGAAGAACTTAAAATTGCTAAAGTCATACATTTTATTAAACGGCGACAAAATCAGTCAAGTAAAGTTTTTGTCTAACAAAAATCTTATGAGTTATTTGACTTTGTTCTATTTAAAAATGTCTTTTAGGTATCTAAACTTGTCAAGTAGAAAACACAAGCCTGGGGGAGGAGGGTGAGGGGGTTTCTGAGCACATGTCCTGGTGGCTCCCTTCTCTGGTCTGGTCCCACTGCAGCTTGCCAAACTCACTGGTGTCTTCACTGTGATATTATCCACGGCTGACCACCTCCACTTTACAAGCTGCATATTTGCATATCAGGATGCAGTAGTTCAACTTCTTTTTGTTTTGCCGAGTCATTCATTTGCACTTTGCACATCTTTTTAAAGTGTGGAAAAGGTAACCACTGTTAGCAGGCACATGGTGAGCGTGGGTGGGGGGGGGGGTTATACAGAAGATTCTTCAGATGAGACCTTAACTTTTTTTTTAATTATTAAGCTGTAAGCCAATACAAAATAGTTGTTTGCATTAGCCTCTCCGTATTCTTCTATATGAGTTGTGCTATATTTGTATTTACTTGAACTTTTTTTTTTTGTTCCTTTTTTTTAATTTTTTTTTTAAATGAGGCAACAGAGACAACGACATCTCCAACTCTCAGTGCATTTCCATTGAAGTGGTATCATGTTACCTATGATGAGCAGGTGACTTTATCATGCATGTAAAAACATCTTAGGTCAACGACATCTGAGACGGGCTTCTATCCTGCTTGTTTTTTTTTTGTGTGTGTTTTTTCCATTGGTTTACATGTGAAAGCGGATTCCTTTTACAGATAACACTGACGTTAAAATTTCCCTCTGCATTTCACATTAAAAAAAAAAAAGCTTTTCGCTACTAGTAGAGGTAAAGCCATAGTGACTTATCACTCAACCCTGCTGCCTCCCTCTGCACTGAGCTCCTCCCAGCTGCAGCCCGTTGCCCATTTCGCTGATTTGTCCAGATAACCGTCTCCATTTGCCAATTCAAAGTGCCTTTGTGTGGGTGCCTCATTTTAGTCGTGGGCGGCGACAACAAATGCACATGACGGATGAAGCTGCCTCTGCGTGCCATTGGATGGACAAACCACCAATCAGAGAAGCGAAAGATGAACGGACGTACGGCTGTGACTGGCTGGGACAACAGCAAACGTGTCGTAAATGGGTGCTAGAACAGACGGTACGTGAAGCGAATATATTGGCTAATTGAATTCCGAGTCTGGATGCACCACTTTTGTATCCTTCAGTGTTATGATGAAAAGTAGATAAATGAAGCATCAAGTGTTTTTTTTTTATTGTCTGGACTGTTAACTGTATCTGAGTGTCCTGTGCACCCCTGCCAACGTGTTTAAAGGGATAAATAAACTTCATCTTGTCTATCTTATCTTTTCTGTAGTTTCTAAAGTGTTTTCACAAAGACTGTATCGTGTGAAAATATCGTGTGATAATAATAATTTTATTGACTCGTTTTATTTTTTTTGAGGCAACATCAAAGACTTGGAAATCTGTCGGATGTAATTGAGCAGCACAATAACTCAATGAAAGACAAAGTTCCAGAATTAGGATCTCTTTGGTGGCTTCTTCATGGTTTCTCAAGGGCACCTCATCTCTGTCCAGAAGGGTTGTCAAGTTGACACTGGAACACACATTAATTCACAAAGAAACTTGTGAATTCCGAATGAAAACACCACGTCTCTGTGTTCAAACACAACTTCTTCTTGCTGAAAAGCCCCATTGGAGATTAGGAGGCCAGATGTCTCGGTTCAAAGGTTGATTCGGTTCAGCTGGGGGAAGGGGACTTGAACCTAGCGTTGTTTTTAATGCGTCACACAGTACATCTTCATTATGAGGAGAAATTAAGCCGCGTGGTTACATTAAATGCAGACCTAAATCCTCTGTGGCCAATTAATGGAGAGGTTGTGGTTGGAGTTTCCGCAAAGGCCCTTAAATTAAGTCGCAGTCACTGGTTTGGCACATTTGGAAATTGGCTGTGCATGTGTGTGTGTGTGCGTGTGTTTGGCTGTGAACTCTTCAAATATAAATCTGTGTCTGGGGTGGCAGCTATTTGAAGATCTGGTGTGGTGAGACATTGTTTTCGAG
This sequence comes from Nelusetta ayraudi, assembly GCF_046127955.1. Lineage (NCBI taxonomy): Eukaryota > Metazoa > Chordata > Actinopteri > Tetraodontiformes > Monacanthidae > Nelusetta > Nelusetta ayraudi. The sequence continues at coordinate 5,469,295 of NW_027466098.1, read as the reverse complement.
ATGAAACCATGCCTTCAAAATATTAACTGTAGCAATCGAATAAAACGCTCCTAAAAAAAAAAAAAAATGTCATCATCCTCAGTATTAACGCGGCACTGCGCTGTCAACATTGAGAACCGAGGAGCCCGGCGACACTCGGAGGCTGCTGGAGCTCCATCGCTCGGCAGCAAAGTGGCTCCATTGTCCAGCAGGCTCTTCCAAACTGCCGTGAGAACCAACGCAGCGGCCACGTCCAGAGGATGACAGGTCGCACGTGAAGGCTGATTTTCCTTGTGGTTCGCACGTGGGACGAGCTGACGTGCGATTGGTTTGTAGTGATGCTAGAGCTCGATGTCGTTACAGCGTCTGGTTTGCAAAGGGAGTGTCGCGGGACTGTTAAAACCACTTCGGGATTTCAGTGTTTAGAGGTTGTGTCACATATTTTTGGAAAATATGTTGAGACTTTAAAAAGAGTGATGAAGTAAAATGACAAAAAAATACCTTATAGTTTGTGGTTTATCTTCTTTTTCCTCTGAGGGTTTTCCCCATGTGCTTCATGGGAGCCGATTTCAGCCAATGATCGGCTGTAGAATTACTATTGTCACGAAAGCATAAAGTCATGTGACACACAGGAGTTGCTGTTGTACCTGTTGGACAGAGCCAAAGAAACCTTGAGGGCATAGTTCACTAAACGCTTAAATTATGATAGCGTATGAGATTTAAGTGCTTTAATGTGATTCGTATGTTTGACAACAAACAAGTTTTAAACTGAAATAGAGATCAGAGGTTCTGAAATGTTGTCGCAAACGCTAAAAGAGAATGAGTCATTTTGTGCTTCAGCACAAGAAAACTGTTTATTATTCATTTGTTTATGTCAACTTTTAAGCAGCACATCTGCACTTTATTTTACAATGGCTTTTACAATGTCCTCACCACTGTATCAGTGATGTTTTTTGGGGAAACAGAAAATGACCTTATTAATCTTTCACACTCACTCAGCCGCAGCATTAAATGCTTTATATTTTCACATTTTTTGTCTTTATTCCTCCTGTGCAGTGTTTTAGACTTTTTTGCACTTATTTTAAGCTGTTATGTTGTTGTTGTTGTTGTTATCTTGCCACTTTGTCCATGACTTCATTTGACCTGGGTGTAATTGGTTAGGATTGTGTTTGAAAGCAAAACCATTCCAACTAGATAGGAACAGCGTGTCCTTGTACTTCTGTACGGGAAGCTTCAATTTTGGGGTTGATCTACTTGATTTTTGAATTTTATGGTTGTGTAAAAACCGGGCACTTTTCCCTTCCTTGTATTACTGCGACGAGGTCTGTTTTTAAACTGGGACCCTATTGATGTGGCACTGAAGCAGACAAACTGGGTTACAGCTCCTATAAAAACTGCTCCTGTTTATCCAGCGACGCTCCCCTCGGGCGCTTGTACTTAATCAGTGTCATGGCCTTTGTTTTGCAGAGGTGAGCCCCCGTGCTCTTTGAAATGGGTGCCATGTTTGCACTGTGACCATTTAATTCAGTGCACAGCACTGATGATATTAGTGTCAGGGTCAATTGCTGATTTCAGTCGGACTTTAGAAGCAGCCTGGCTGGCGGTATGTGGGCATCATGTGCTGCTCGGTTCAAGATCTGGTCAAACTCATAGTCTTACTTACACACAGGCATGTACACACACACACACACACACACACACACACACGCACGCGCACGCGCTTGTCCGGTTCTTCTGATCCCCGAGCATGTGACACGGCAGACATGGGACCAGGTTATCCTGCCAGCTTCAGAGACTCTCAGCCAGTGGAAGTTGTGGCTCGGACCTCCCATGGTGGAACCTCTGAAGCCCCCCGTCACCTCCGTCCCTTTCCTCCCGTCTCACAAGTGCAGCAAACTGCTGCGTTTCAGTGTAAAGAATTTTGCCATGTGCCACTCACGCAAAAGTGAGTCTTTTTTCTCTCTCTCTCTCGCTCTCTGCTGCCTTTTAATTTGCTCGTCCAACAGTAGATATTGATCAAAAATGCCGTCGTTCCATTTTGTTTTCTTAGAGCAAGTAAGCTAGGAGGAATTGGAACCACTGAATTCCATTCACAGGCCTGAGACTTTCAGCTGTTCTTCAGCAATGATCAGAATACGTTGGTAAGTTCCTATGTTGGTCCTCTGCGGCCTCAGGTTGTGTCTCTATAATGTCCTCCGGGCACTGCGATGTCGTGACACTAAACTTGGGCATCACTGCCAGCGACACGCACGCGGAGCACAGCGGCGTGAGACGGGCAGAAGTTTGTCTGAGGTATTTATTTTTTTTTTTTTCTGCTTGGTGCTATTAAAGTTAAAGGGGACTCCGGGATTTAAGAGAGCAGTTGTCCTCTGCCAGCTTTGCGCCACGGCTGCTGCTGCTGCTGCTGCCGCCACTGGTAAAAAAAAAAAAAAAAAAGAAAAAAAGAAAAAGAAAAGAAAGAAAGAAAAGCTGGGCAGCCATTTGTCTTGCTGCACTTCACTGTATCTTTTTTTTTATTGAGTGCGAGTGATTTTCTCAGCACTCAGCCTTTGTTCTTGCGAAGGCCAGAAATCCCATGAGTGCTCAGAGGGAAAGAAAAACTTCCCGCACCGATGTGACTCATTTCATGGGCATTTTTGATTTGTCTTAGAAAATCACTACATCTGTCCCTGATAGATGTGCCTGTTGTGTAAAATGGGAGAGAGAGAAAAAAAAATAATGACTTGGTCCAATGATTTCAACTTGCAGAAATACAACCTCAAGTTTTACCGTCATTAATTCACTCATATTCTCTGGAGTAAAAACATGTGCCATCATTTTTAAACTATCTTTGCCCATGTTACACACACACACACACACACACACACACACACACACACACACACACACACACACACACACACACACACACACACACACACGTGGATTGGACGTGGAAGCGAAGCGTCGCCAAGCGCCAAGCGCTTCCATTCGGCGCCCACGTTAATCAATGTGGTGGTTTACTCTAGACGCGAACAAGCGCGCGGCTCGCGCCATGCAGTTGTCGTTTCGGCGTCTGCTCTATTTTGTGCGCGAGTGATCCTCGTCAATAGTACAGGAAGTCGTTAAAAAAAAAACGAGACAATCCGGTGAATTTTCAAAATAAACTAATTTCAAAATAAAAACCGAATGACAAATTCGATCATATTTGTATGTTATATTTGTCAGTACATTGCATCACAGTGGGGGATGAATAGTTCAAGTTCGAGTTGAAAAGTAAAATATACAAATTTTGGTAGTACTAGTAATCATTACTATGTAATGTTACAGTTATGCCCATCTGTTATCTTTGTGGGCTTGAGTTTATAATAATTTTTTTTACCCTGTGCATCTTTTGTTTTGTTTGTAGTACTTGTCATTGCTCCAACACGAATAAACATGCTGCAATTGCAGAAAGCAAGTATTTGCCTACTCCCATGTTGATATGGTTATTAAAAAAATGGAAAAATATCAGTTTACGGTAAATTTAGAGCAGATAAAAACATATGCGATTAATCGTGAGTTAACTATGGAAAACCATGCGATTAATCGTATTAATATTTTTAATCGACTGACAGCTCTAACTATATATATATATATATATATATGTATACATATATATATGTATATGTATATACACAGTGTCACACTTTAATACGATATTTTGAAAAACATTGATATTCAATACTATTTGATACTAGCAACCATAGAGATTTTAGTGCAAAAATGTTTCTTTTTATTTAAAGAAAAATAAGGAACTTCGTTCTTGAGGTAGAGCACTTTTTCAAGTAATTCTTTTCATAGTAACAGTATGCATCTACTTTTTTTTTTTTTTTTTTTTCATTTTATGCACTTATTTAAAGGCCTCAGATGGTCACACATTCAAAACAAAAGGCATTTCAAAGCAATTGGAGAAAAAAAAAATTTCAAAATGTAAATTATATTGTGGTTTTGCTGCAGGTTCAGTCTTCTCAGCTCCAAGTTCTCTGTGGTGCTAAAAGACAAATTAAGAGAAAGATACGTGGTTTATTTTTATTTAGTTTTTCCCTTTGAATCATGCCTTTAAAATAACTCTGATCTTAATGAATTAACCTCACAATGAAACCAAAGAACACATTAAAGTAAAAGTGATGAGTAGAATCCCATCATCGATCCCATCATCTTTGGTTTCTATTCAGATATTAAGCAATGCGTCAAGCCTAAAGCCAACCTACTGAAACTGTATATATCTGGTAATATCATTGACAGTTCTCTGGTAATATCCACACCAAGATGTATAAAGGAAAAGCTACACACACGCAAACAGAGAATCATTTCCGTATCCTCCTGTCGAGAGCGGATATGCAACCCACTATTGATTAGCTTTAGCAACGGCTCGCGAACAGGACAACACGTTAAAGTAAACGATACATTATAAACTCTATGCAACACATGCTTCAAGTTACACTGCTACCAACCACTCCGAGTTGTTTATACAGGTCCGGGTGTCTGTCTTGGAGGTACTTCGCATTCGCGTTCGCTACTTGTGCTCAGCACAGTTCTGTAGCATCGCTTGCACATCGGCTTGCGACTGTCCTTTGGCTTTCCCTGTTCATCACACTCACATCCAAAGAACCTCCTAAACAGCACTTCAGCTGTTTTGTTTATTTATCAATACTAGTGTCAAAGGTCCTGCACGTGCCATCTTAAGGCAGCTTACAAACGACGGCTAAAAAAGAAATATCAAAAAAAACACACAGCCAGCGGTGTTTGCGTGAGCGAGGGGCTGCTGCACGTTGGCTCGCTCCCCAGGGCAGTGCTCGAGTGTGTGTGTGTGTGTGTGTGTGTGTGTTGGCAGCAGCGCATGTCTAAACCAAGGAGGCAGGTCGAGTATTGATATATTGATTCTATGGAAAAGTCATATTGAACCGTTTTTATTTTTCAATATCGATATCTAATATATACACTGATATACATATATATATATATATATATATACACAGTATATACACACACATATACATACATACATATACATACATACATCTATGTATGTAGATAGTAGATATATAGGAGATTCCGTTGTTAAATACATAGAAAAAATAGATAATGTATGCAGTTAGTTTTAAACTTTGAATTGATTAATTTACACTTTTAATTCTCTTGTAAAACAATCAATTCATGTATTTCATTTTTGCCCTTTAGCCCTGCATGGTTTGCAGTAACAATATGACCCTGCAAAAACCTTTCCAGGACAAATAGCTCAGAGTGTTGGAAGGTTGACTTGACTTGATCTGAAGTTGTCGTTCCACTTCTCGTGTGACTGTGCTTTAAAGACAATAAAACAGAGAAGACTCAGAAACAGAGACCAATGGCTGTCGGGATCAACAGCTCAGTGTGTTGGAGGTCTGACTGGTGTTGGAGGTTAGTGGTTCAGTTCTCCTTTGACTATTTTAGGTTTTGGCAGCAGCCACCCATTGGTGTGTGAATGTTTGTGTGAAAGGGTGACTGAGAGGCCTTTGTAAAGGGCTTTGGGGTACCATAAAGGTGCTGGAAAAGCGCGATATAAGTACAATCCATTTACCATTGAAAGTCAAGGAAAAAGAGAAGACTGAGAAACACAGATGATAAATATAAAGATAAAAATGAATACATGAATCTCTGCTGAGGAAAGCCAGAATCTGGCTTGGCGTCTGCTTCCTTCCTTGATTCCTTGCTATTTCTTCCTGTTGAAATGGCCACTTCTCCTCAAGCAGGTTTATATATATATATATATATATATTTATATATATTCCACAATGCGCTTTTAAATTTGACTCGTCCGTCATAAAAGTGTGCTAACAAGAGAAAACAAATATGAAAATAAAGTTATATTCCAAAATACTGTCAATAATCTCTCCTTGCAATGCACTTTGGACACAATGGACTTTCTGAAAACCCCTGCCCAAAATGCTTCGGCGGTGTGGCCACATCGCCAAGGAGTACATGCAAGTTCATAGCTTGAGAGATCAAATATATTTTTAATTCTTCTAATTGCGTTTAATAATTTTGTTACTTTGTGCATTCACTGCTACCGTTTGTTACTTCTCCATCCATTTATTCATTTCTGCCACTTTCAGTCCTGCATTAAAAACTCCCGTCATGTGGTCACAGAGACAGACAGACAGACAGACAGACAGACAGACAGAAGGACTGACTGCTGACTGACTACTTCCACCCCACCAATTGGGCCACTTCTTCCTCTTCTGCCGCATTTATCTTGACATTTTTGTCGTTTGGACATTAAAAGAGACTGGACCCACTGGCCACTGCTGGAGTTACAGTCTCTGCACCAACCCTGTTCATGTACAGCAATAAGCCGTGGCTGCTGTGGAGGCTTAATGGAACACCTACATCGAATCACTATTTCATTCTTGATTCAGTGACAGTGAAATAATAATTAGATTTCTCTCTGATTCGCGCAGCAGAGTGGTTCTACGAGAAGTCAGTGCAGTCAGTGAATTCAGCAGGTGATTTTAGTGGCTTAGAGCCATCTGTGAATGCAATAAAAATAACTCGCTGGAATCAGAGAATAAAATCTATTATTCATATGTTGTTGTTTTTTTAAGAAAACTTTAGAATCCTTCACTACCAGGAAATATTGAATAACTGAATAGCTCAAAATGTTTCTGAATTAGAACATCAGAAAAAAAAAATGAATGAGGAGACGGCTCTCGTTGCCAATGCAACCGAGCCAAACGGTATGGCTCGCGAAAAAGGGACGCGGAATTCTCATCACTAGTAACTGGTGACACGTCGCCGGGTGATAAACAACACTTAGCCAAACTGTATCCTGCCTTTGTTTCCAAAGAAAGGGCAGCATCAGTCAAACTTCAGTCTGAGTACACTGGCTGTCGGCGGAGCGGCCCGAGAGTTTATCTAAGCGGGCGCGGGTGTACGTTACATGCATCGGAGCCCCCGGCGGCTTGGGGGTGGGGGAGTTGTATGTTTTTAGAAGGGCCGGCTGGTTTAGTCTCAGCGTCTTGACTCTGGCCCCGTCGTGCGTTCATCACGCCGCCGACTGTTAGTCTTGGCTAATCTCTCGCGTTCATCTCAGTGGCGGGCCTGGTGTGTGGAGGCCAGGGCTCCCGATGCCAGTCAAGCAAATGATTTCTCCCGGGGGTCGGCCGCCCGGATCCCGCACAGTTCCTCTCGCTGTCCTCTTCGGGGGGCACGCTGGCGGACCCGACGCCATTCAAGAGAAATATTTTTTTTTTTTATTCGGGCAGGTTTTCGCGGACGCGGTAAACGGTAGCCGACAGTGTTCCTCGTTGTTCTCTCGTTGTTTCATCCGCAGCGGTGAAAGAAGTCGGGGTCCTGTGCAGGCCTTCGGCATCTTCTTCTGCCAGAGGCGGTGGCAAATGTATTCGCATTGTGTATTTTAGTAAAAGTACGTAGACTTGTGTATAATACTCTGATAAAAGTAAAAGTACCGATTCAACTGCTTTGCCCAAGTAATAGTGAGAAAGTGCTGGTTCTGAAATGTACTTGAGTAAAATGTAAAAAAAAAAAAAAAAAAAAAAAAGTTGAAACAATACATTCAATGTTACTGGCACTTTTACACTTTTAATTATAATGTTTTCAACATGTCTCTGTACTGAACAGTGACCCATTAGGCTGGGGTACTCTATAATAATCTCCCTCTAAAATATCATCCACTTATATATTGACCTACACAGCAGTTACAATGACAATAAGTTACTCACTTAGTTAAGTTACTTACTAAGTTACTTTTAGAAGGATTTGTATCTTTGAAAAACTTTAAAACACAAAAGTAAGAAACGCACTTTTCCCGAATGTAAGGAGTACAAAGTACTGACATTTGTGTTTAAATGTAGGGATTGAAAGTAAAAAGTCGTTAATACTCAAGTGAAGTACAGACACCTGAACAATCTACTGGAGTACAGTAACCAAGTCTTTGCACTGGGTAACTTCCCCACCTCTGTAATGAGTGACAAGATGAAGGCAGCCCAGCGTGGCCCCTCTCCAGCCACTTCATTAGCCGCCCGGCACTGTTTGGCTTTGCCTTGATTTACAGCTCCTCCAGCTGACGTCCCTCCGTTTGTAATTTGTCTCGGGAGCGGCAGCGGCGGCGGCAGCAGCTCACACAGGGGGAGGATGTGCCGTGATACATATTCTTTACATAAAGCTCTCGCTGCTGGGTGTATTTATTCCAAATGCAGCTCTGATGTATGCAGGGGGAAGACCAGGAGGGAGCGCTAATAGGCACGTAGTCCTCCCAAAGCATCCCCCCCCCCCCAACACACACACACACACACACACACACCCTTGAATAACAGCTGATTAAAAACCACTGTACTTGTATCGACAGAATGTCCTACTTTTAACTTTTCCCTGTGTTCACTTGGCACTGTTTCAGCAGGGGGGGGTGGGGGGGGGGGGGTAGGTGGGTCCACATGTTGAACCCTCTATAAAGAGCTTTACTGAGGGGTTGACGAGGTCTGGAGTGGAAAGCCGTGAAGCTCAGCACTCGTTACTCTTTCTTGGAAGTGAGCAAGTGAGCGGGCGCGGGCGGTGCTTTGATGTCGCCTGGGCGGTGTTTGGGATCAAATGAATCATCTTCCTCGCCCGCGCCCAGCGCAGGGAGGAAAGCAAAAGCCCCGCGCGGGCCGACCGCGCTCGTGTTTGACACTGAGCCCTCCAGAGCCATAATAGGCAAACGCATCTGCACACCTGAAGGTTTTTTGTTTTTTTGTTTTTTGTTTTTTTTTACTGGAGGTTATTCTTGCACAAGCGCTGCACGTTTAATGAGCTCGTTTTTTGTGCTTCTGGCAGTCAGACTGCGCAACAGTCTTGTGTAAGGCTGCCAGAGTTTTGTATTGATGAAAAAAAGAGCCAAAACTAACATTTTTATGTTACACGGGCATTAATGGAATGAGAAGTGAAAAAAGAGACTAATTTAAATAAAGCAGGGATTTTTTTTTTTGATTTTTTTTAAAAAAAGTTTTATGTATATTTGAAATTGGTTGTGGTGCAAATGGAAGTGTGCAACAATGGTCTTAAACAGTGTTACTCAACTGGTGGGTCGCCACCCAAAAGTGGGTCGCGGAGCTGTCTTGATTCGGTCACAACTTCGTGGCTAGAGCCCTCCTCCTCATTCCTCCCTTTTAAAAGGATTTTAAAAACTCTCTCTATATATACTGTATGTATGCAGAAAATGTTCAATTCAATTATTTCATTGTTTTATATACTAGAAATGATAGAAAGTGGGCCAGCTTTTTTTTTTTTTTAGTGTAATAAATTTGAGTTGCGACTTCATGATAAGGAAAAAAATGTGGGTCCACAGAATCCACCAGTCTAGAACCACTGAGCTAAAATGTTCTGGCCCCATGTGCTTGTATCCACTTAGATTATTCTGTGTCATAATGTAAAACCTCATCACGGCCTTGATTTGTGCTTCACAAATTAAAAGTTAGTCTAAATCATCAAGTGTCCAAAACTTGAGCACAGACATGGTGGCAAACTTCAGTCAACAAAGTATAAAAGGGGGCCGAACTCTCGTGTCTGTGCGGATTATAATTCATGTTTCCGTTTTTTCAATATCCTTCTGTGACTGATGTGGGGATGCAAGTTTTTTTGACCCCAAAAAATTTTAATAACTAAGTGTGCCACCTAGTGGTCGTTGTTGAAGCAGCACGTGCTCAACCGTGACCAGCGGACTTCTCCCACTGTGTGCTTGCTGCTCTAATCTACAAGACCGTGATATGGACATACTGCTGTGGAGGTGGTGAGCTAGAAAGTTATGGACAAATAACACAGAAGAGTGCACATGTCGACTGGATGGACTGTTGGCTCTATGACCACAGTGGATTCTGGGACATGATCTGACCCCTGAACAGAAAAGAGCAAACAAAGGCCAGGCGGCTCAATGACTTCTGAGGTCTGACAAGGGAAAAATACAGTTTAGTATATAATAAAGTTTATTTTTTGTCTATATATTTTTTTTTAATTGCACCAGACCCCGATTGTAAAATATGCCTGGCTATTTATCATTATTATTATTATTATTATTATTATTATTATTATTATTATTATTATTATTACTTCTTGTTGTATAACATCGTATATGTAGCGTATCAACGTCTCCCCTCCCTCCTTGGTGTATTATCCAGGAGGGGGCGACAGCTGTGCATGCTGTGCAATTGTAGCCCCTCATTGTACGCGCACACATACACTATGCAGGGGATGCTGCATGTGTCTGTTTGCTTTGAAAACTAAATTATTATTACTAATTATTTGTTTTGGGAAAAAAAAGAAAAAGAAAAGGAAAGATGCAACACTTTGAGCTGCTGAACTTTCATGCGGACCTGCATGTTGGAGAACCAGGACCCTCGGTGGCCTGTTCTCTGGGCCTGCACTCCCTCAGAAGCGCCTTTAATATGCGTGTTTAGGAGGTGCTGATAACCACGTAACTCGGAGCAATGTGTTTTCCATTTGTGTTAGACGAGTATCAAGATTCGGACTGAATCGTGTGACACCCTTTTAGGCAATGGCAAAAAAAAAAAAAATGAAGAAATTTAAACACGCTATCGGTCAGTGGAAATCCACAAGTCTTTTACACCTCCGCCACAAATCCCTCTCGCCATGTGCTTGCATCATTTTGAACAGAAACAGAAGTGAAAGTAGGGAGAGAAAGAACACTGACCACCGCTTCACTTGCTTCCATGCTAGTAGTAGTCTGCATTGTTTACGTCTTGATGGCAGCAGCGGGGCAGCAGCTCCTGGACCGGGGGACCGTGCAGGCCCGGGATGTTTGGCCGGTGGGAAAGACGCCAACAGCCGGCGGTCGAGCGGTCTAACCCGCGTTCAAACACCCCGCTAACGTTAAACGTGAGAGGGGCTCCGGTGAGCCAAAGCAGGCCGCTGCAGTTCCTCCTCCCCTCCCTCGCTCACTCCCTCCTTCCGGCTGAGGCAGCCGACCTGTGATTGGCTGCCACCCGCTGCAGCCCGGACCAGTGAGGCGACTGCACCTGAGTTGAGTAGCCAATAGGCTGCCTGCACTGTCAGCAGCAGCCGCAGCAGTGGCAAAGTCTGGAGCTTCAGCTCAACAATTGACACAGCGGAGACGCCGAACAGAAACCGAGACCGAGAGCGGCCCATTCACACAGAACAGGCGCCCACTGTGGCAGTGCGCACGGAATGGAAATGTGTGTTTGAGTTGACCAGTCCGTTAAAAATATATGCAAATATTTTTGAAACGACTATCTATTTATCTATCTATCTATCTATCTATCTATCTATCTATCTATGTATCTATCTATCTATCTATCATTTTGTTTGTTGTATTGTTAATGTTTCCATTGTTTTGGCTACTACATCGGCACTTTTTTTTGTCATGACTTTAAAATCTATTGCTTGTGTGTAAAAGGGGCTGTAAGCGCATATTTATGGCAAAATGCAGTAGTGTGAGATTCCTCACATAGACAGTTTCAATATACAATGATAAAGAAAAATACACCTTTAAAAAAAAAAAAATAGATATCTTGCGGAAATGATCCATTCCCTTGAAGTTTAATAATTTGCCATTATTTAATTATTTGTTGTATTTGGCGCATGATGCAAAATGTGGTCGGTTTTTGTGCGCGGTCAATGCTATTTTCCTCACTTTTTTCTTTTCTTTTCTTTTTCTTTTTCTTTTTCTTTTCTTTTTTTAAATTCGGTACCCGAGTATGATTTATTCTTGATTCAACCGTATGCTTTGTATAGAACATTAAAACCTCACGGCGACCGCAGATGTTAGATCAATTTAGCGGAGCCAAAAAGGGGCAGAAATGGAGATAGAGAGTCAAGTGAAGTTCAAGTGCCGCAAAAGGTCTGCTGGAGAAGTAGTCCGGCATATGCACTTGGTTACTTTTCACCACTAAATTCCATAATTTATTGCCAAACTATATGCCTTTACATCCTGAAACACGTGATCCAAGGGGCGAGAGTGCATCGCGATTTATGGCGGTTTTATCGCACAAATCATTGAGAATAAATAATAAAAAATAAAAAGAAAAAAGAAAAAAGAAAAGAAAGAAAGAAAGGATGGAGAGCACACACACAACATGGAGAATAAAACCTGTTGAGTGTGTGTCGGGGCATGCCGGCTCCCAGCGCACTGTCCCAGATAAGCCAGAGGAGATAGCAGGCAGGAGGAGGGCCGCCCTCCGCTCTTGTTGTGTTGCAGCCTTCGCACACAAGTGCGCACAAGAAAAAAAAAAAAAAAAAAAACGGCCAGGAAAAGGTGCACTTGTGTCCTCCCTCCGCACCGCAACCGAGCAACACAAGGCCCCCAAAACAGTGATCATTTCACAAAGTTGTGAATAATCTTGGCCTTTTTACCCCACGCCGTCACCAGTCATTAGTGCTGATCCACGGGGCCTCCACGGGAGCCTATTGATCACTCATTGACTGATTGATTTAGACAAATACTTCTTTCTCCCGGAGTGCGAGGTCGAGTCTCCCCTCGCCGCTAATTGAAGATAACAGAGCGGCAACAATGGCCCCCGCAACAGAAAGAGAGCGCCGTGATTATGGCCGCAGACAGAAAAGAAAATGAAGGAGAAGAGGAGGGGGGGCAGGGTGGGAGGGGTGGTGGTGGTGGTGGTGGTGGTCGTGGGGGGTGGGGGGTCTCTAATTAGGAAGCGGGGCGGTGTGGAGGCTGTGGCCGGCAGGCAGGCGACAGGCGCCGGGTCCCGGACAAAAGGCTGTCTGCTGCCCTAAACTCCCCCCTGCTTAACCCTTTAAACTGAGACACACACACACACACACACACACACACACACACACACACACACACACACACACACACACACACACACACAGAGAGCCTGTGAGTGTTATGACAAAAAACAACAACAATGCACAAAATATTTGAAATTATTATTTCAAATAGTGGAAATAATTACCACCAGGCCCTGCTGTGAGCCCCCTCCACCCCGCGAACGTGTGACGTGAAGCGGCGTGTTTATCGTGAGGAACCCGCGACGACACGTGGAGCGGTTCCAGAATACGGAGGCCGGCGGCGGCTCCCAGATAACCTCCCGGCTGAGGTAAACAGGCAGCGGCTAAAGTGTCTCTCAGGCTTGCAGAGAGGATGTGTGTCAGCGCGGCGGAGAAAGCTCATCCTATAAATACGTACATTACTCCGAGTCTTTCTAAAATTACAGCCTGCCGCACAATGCGAAGAGGAAACGCTGATTGACGCGCAGAAGAGGAGCGGCTCAAAATAGCGGCTGGAGGGCCGCCGTGCGCGCAGGAGACACACCTCATTGGACATAAATAACCATGAGCTGCAGCCACGGCCTTATAGTAGGATTCTTACTATTTATAGTATATCACGCCTAGTCACGTCTATTCTTTTCGCTTTTGTAAGTAAAAGACAGAACAATAACTTTGTTTTGTGCTTTGTTAATTTAAAAGCACAAAACAACTTTGTCGTTTTTTATTAATCACGCAGCTCTCAAGCAGATGTCACTCTCAGAAAATCGGCGATGATTTGTTATATTTATTCAAATGCAGATTGTAATAAAGGAAATATATCCGCCGACACGAAATCAGACTCGTCAAACCTTTTTTTCTGCAAGACCAACAGAGGGCGCTCCTGCCACACGGTGATTTGTGTAACAAAGACGAGGGTGACTTTATTACTACTACTACTACTACTTCTACTACTACTACTACTACTACTACTACTACTACTACTAATAATAATAATAATAATAATAATAATAATAATAATAATAATAATAATAATAATGCGTTTGCAACATTCAATCACAACGATTTTTTTTATTGAAATTGTGAGACAATCAACAAAAAAAAAAAAAAAAAAAAAAAAAACCCCGGACAACCAGCATAAACAAGATACTTTTATCTTTAAATATATTTATGAATAGATATGAATGATGCGCCCCCAGGAGGAATTGCTTTGAAAGTCTCCTGGCTTGGAGTGAAATAACCTGAGGTGTTTTTGAATCCATGTGGAGCTCTCGCCCACTGTCTCTAGTTTGTTTTGTTGTTTTCTTTTTCTGTTTTTGTTGGTGGATGCGGACTATAACATGGCACACATGTCTTCTAAAAATCAGCAATGCTTCATACACAGTTGTCTCTTTTCTCAAACCAACAAGCGCTAAATAGCTTTCCGTGTACAGTTTATGTTCATGTAAAATGGGGGGGAGGAGGGCGGGGAGGATGAGGACAAGGAGGAAAAAAAAAGAAAAAAAAAAGAAAGCAACAAGTTAAATTCGAAATATATACATGCAAATATACAGCCTTGAATAAATTAATACCAATTGCATATTCTTGGATCTTAGCTTTATTTACAGAAATTGTTTTTTTTTAATCTTTTACTACATAAATAGTTCAGAAACATTTTCTTTTTGCCATGAAATGATAAGCGGTTCTTCCTTTCTGTCACACAAGTTCACTGTCCACGCCTTCTGAAATATTCAGGCTTGGGAAACAAACAAAAAAAATAAAATAAAGAAAGAGTTTTTGGATACAGCTCGAGACCTGTCCGTTGGCCTCACGATGCCCCTGTCGTTTAGAAAAACGGGGCTCTGGATGCTCAAATGCTTCAAGTTAACAAACCCAACAACAACAACACGCTCTTGAGGCTGCAGCGCTCAGTGTGTGGAGCTGCAGGCTCTCCCACAAAGCCACACGCGGGACCCACTTGGCCTAGTGTGGTGCACCTCTGTAGTAAATAAAAGTTTGATTATATTCTTAGAATTCATCGTGCTTCAACAATTTTTGTCGTTGTTTAAATTCATCTAATAATTAGTTTGCTTCCTCCACTAAAAAAAAAAAAAAAATGCTTCCATATATCTTATCTGTATATTTAATATAACTGCTTCAATTTTCATTTTGTATAGATTTATTTATTCATTTAGTTTTTCTGTCTGTGTAGAAAAGTCCCCTCTGTTTCTGTGAGGATGTTGCCGGCCTTTAAGGAGCTGCAGACCCTGAGACTCTGGGATTTAAAGTGGAATTTCAGAGTCTTATGTCAGCTGAAATGTTTTCTGGCAGGGTTCTCCAGCTGTGGTGGTGGTGGTGGTGGTGGTGAGGGGGGGGGGGGGGGGACCTCCAATATTTGTGGAGTGAAATACAATTCAACGTGTGGACTGAATTTCTCTCTGCAGCTTTGCTCCAAAAAAACAAAAAAACAAAAAACAAAAAAACAAAATAAAAAACAAAAAAACCACCAGTCATTGGCCTTCGCTGACCCACATTGGTCAAACCTTCATCCCAGTCGTCTCTGCGATGTGCTGTACAGGACATATGCACGTAACAGTCCCTCAGGTAGCGTCGGAGGTACAAGTTCTTCATCCCCAAAAAACACCGCTTTTTCAAGTTCATCAATTGGGAGAGTCTGCGGCGGGGGAGTGGGGCTCCCCCCTCTGGCCCTCCAGGCCGCTCACCAGTCTCTGGATGCTCTGCAGCTCGTTCACCGAGTCCTTGACGGAGGCCTTGGGGGACGCCGTCCTCCCGCCGGAGCCTCCCGCAGCCTTGTGAGCGGCGGCGTGGTGCTCCAGGGCCGGGCTGCTCTCCCTGCTGCCCGGCTTGGAGGACTCGGAGCCGGCCTGCAGGCCGCCCTGCAGGCCCGCCGCCAGCAGGCTGGAGCTCTGGGGCAGCGACACGGGCAGCTGGTATGGGTTGAAGCGGAGCCTGGGGCGTGACGAGCTCAGGAAGGGGTTCCTGGAGAGCGGGCTGGAGGCGCTGCTGGCCGGCAGGGCCGAGGCCGAGGCCGCCGCTGCCGCCGCCGCCGCCATGTAGGTGTACGGGTACGGGAACAGGCTGCCGAACGGAGGCATGGGAATGCCCTGGGGGGTGGAGAGAGAGGAGGAGAGAAAATGAGTGGTCAGGGATTCACTCGGCACCAGTTCAGCACAACGACGGAATTAGCTAGCTGATTTAAGATTAGCTAGCTAGCTTTGTTTGCTAGATTAGCTAACAAACTGAGCTTCTGTATTGTATCGAGGTTATGATGTACAGCAGGAAGGATTGATTGACAACACTGGTTTGAATTGCATTGAATCATCGATTGACTGTACTTGTAAAATCAAACCGAAACAACTCCAAATTCCAGGGCAACAACATTCCTTCCTGTTAGTGCACCTGTGGCAGCGTTTCTCAACTGGTGGGTTGCGACCCAAGAGCTGTTTTGATTGGTTTGTGGCCTAATGCGCAGTCTCCCCTTTTTAAAAAAAAAATATATTTATTTATTTTTTCTAAAATTTAAAAATATACATGTTTATAGGGAAAATGTTGGACATTCATTTTTCAGTACAAAAATGTCAATGATTTACGTACTAGACATGACAGAAAGTGGGCTGCCGTTTCTATTTTTCGTGGAATAAATTTGAGTCGCGACGTCATGATAAGGAAAAAAATGTGGATCCAGAGACTACACCCGTTGAGAAGCACTGCACTCTAGCACTCCTAATAAATCATTTCCGGACTTCTTCCTTACCTGAGAGGCGAGCATGTGCTGGGACAGGTGGAAGGGGAAGGGCGTTCCCCCGGCGCCCTGGCTCGAGAGGCTCCCGTTCTCCAGAGCACTCGCCCCCGACACGGAGGCCAACAGGTGGCCCATGCCCATGGCCGAGAAGGCTCCGGGGGCCATGGCAAACTGCCCGGGGTGGAAGAGGAGCGGCGAGCCGGCGTTGAGGGGGTTGAAGAACTGCTGGCTGTGCAGGCCGGACAGAGCCAGGCTTTGTAAGTGGCCCGGGCTGAAGTGTGAGGGGCTCTCGGTCTGGACCATGAGCGGCGAGAAGGCATCCTTGGTGCCGCTGACGGCCCCCGAGGCCTCCGAGTCCTTTGTCAAAGCGTCCGAGGCGTCCTTCCTGTGTCTGCTCTCCGCCTTGTCCTTCTCCAGGTTCCTTATACTGAAAATGGGCTCGTCCTTCTTGTCGGCGCCGGGCCTGCCGTCCCTGACGCGCTCCTCGCACCTGGAGCTGTAGGGGGACACGGGTTCGGGTCCTGGGCTGTTGGAACCGGGGCAGAGATCGTCGTGATGCTCCAGCTCCTGTTCGCTGTCGCTGCAGGTCTTGTCGTCTGCGAGGCGGGAGGCACAGACAGGCTTTGTGTTATTTGTGTGAAGAGAGCGGGTTGAAAAAAACCAAAAGCAAACTCTCTACTTTCCAGGGTTTTATTACTGTACACGGGTGAGATGTCACTTTAGTGTGGAAATTATTAAAATGTAAATGCAAAAGGTTCATTATTAGGAATACTAGGGATGTGCATTCAAACCAAATTTCTAATGGTATTAAATAAAATAGGTTGATTTTAAATTTTCTGGAAAATCATTACTAAAAACTTTTCATTTAAAAACGTAAATTATAATTTTGACACGTTGACGTGTGTGTGTGTGTGTGTGTGTGTGTGTGCGTGTGCGTTTCATGTCTGACTAGAACAGCTAATTGGAAAAAGAACCGCTCCTAACCTCGGCTGGGCCTGCTGAACCGCAGCGGGCTCGAACCCGCTCCCAGCGGGGAGTGCGCAGCATCTCTGCCGGCTGTAGGTTCACTGGAGGAGGCGTCCGAGTCGGCGCCATCCCGGTCCGCCTTGCATTGGTCCTCATACATCCGCAATGACGGCATAGTCAGCTGTTTCCTGTGTGGAAAGGACAATAACAAGAGCTTTAGCGGCAGCGACGGCGGTAGCATAAATATTGGAAAATAATATATTTCATCTCGAGCCAAAAATCTGTATTGCCTTAAATAACCCTTTCATGTTCAGTATATTACACATTATTTTATGAACACGAATGCACGCGCACTGTTGCAGGTGTTACCTTTTTTCTCTCCTCCCGTTCCCCGTGTCTCTGAACCCTTTGGCGAAAGGGTTGTTGTCGATTTTCAGCTGCGTAATCTGTTAAAAAAAAAAAAGAGAGAGAGAGAGAAAAGAAATACGTTGGTAAAATAAAATAAAAAAATGCAATTAAAAAAGTAGTCCACACGGCACACACATTTTCCTGGGGAATAAAATAGCGGGGATTAACAAGTGAAGAAAGGGAAGGGACAGTGGATTATTATTATTATTATTCTTTTTTTGTTATTAATAATTCCGCAAGGATGGGGCGTTATTGGTAAAGGCCCCTGGAGAGGAATTCTGCCGCCAACTGTTCCTCTATGGGGGTCACGCAGGCCTGCTGCATTCACCAACCCCCCAACCTTTCCCCCCCCCACAACAGGAGAGGAACAGATGACTGCGACGTCAATAATTAATAACGCGGTTTGGATCACTGCTGCCGACCTGAGGAGGAGGCCAGTTTGTTGCACGCACGGGCACCGCGCGACTACCCCTCCACCCCCGCACCTCCCGCAACCACCACCACCACCACCACCACCACCCCATCCCCAAGAAGCAGCACCTGCGGGAAGTCGGTCCGCGCTCCCAGGGGCCGCGCGCGGGCCCCCGACGAGAGGTGCTGGCGGGATCAGAGGGTGAGAGTGTCCACCAGCATCTGTCCGCTGTTACCGCGGCTCGATCAGCGCGCTAACTGCCCTCTAATCGATGGTGACTCTTTCGCCATAAACCTTCCCAGCAAGACACCCACCACCCCCACCCCACCCCACCCCACGCCCGGCCGGCCGGCGCCCACGGACAGCTTCCAATTAGCTGCACAGCTCAAGGGGACTTTTTTTTTTTTTTTTAATGTCATCGGAAATATAAGGGCCAGGTCCACGAAGCGACTGGCCGGCTTTTGCGCCAGAAAATCCGTGTAAATAGCGTGTAAAATGCGCAGGTAGCTGCGGGGTAGGCAGGTGACAGAGGCCGGTGCGTGTACTGTGCGCAGCGCTGTGGGGAGATGTTTGGACAGACGTGTGCGACTGTCTCTTTCTTGGCGTGAGTTCGGAAGTAATGTTATTTTCCAACAACAGAAATAAAGTATTCCGTCAGAAATTCAACGTCTGGTCTGACGATCTATCGGCGCGGTCAGGTTACATTTCCGGGCGTGTTTTTCTTTTCTTTTTCTTTTCTTTTTTTTTGCGCCTGCATATCATTAGCGCAAAAATCCTCTCTGGATACGACGCAAAGGCGGCGGAGATTACGGCCGCGAAGTCGCCGCAAAAACGCCGCAATTTACCGCTGTGCGCTCCATTCTTTGTGGATCTGGCCCTAAATCCTTAGTTCAAAGGAGTGTGTGTGTGTGTGTGTGTGTGGGTGTGTGTGTGTGTGTGTGTGTGTGTGTGTGTGTGTGTGTGTGTGCGTGCGTGTGTGCGCGCGCGCGTGAATATTGTCGGTGGGGGGGAAAAAGAAAACCCAAGTGGGGAGGAAATAAATGACGCATACATATTCTGCTTTCTTTCTTTTTGCACAGCAACAAAGCGGACGGTGCAGGTTGTGCACATTTATACGCCTAATTTATTCACTTGGGTTGGCAACAGCCCGTTCAGAATCCGTGACTTGCAGATAACACGCACGGTGTGTGTGTGTGTGTGTGTGTGTGTGTGTGTGTGTGTGTGTGTGTGTGTGTGTGTGTGTGTGTGTGTGTGTGCAAATAAGAATCCTAAAGACACGAATATCCGCCACACTAACAAGTCCAGGCGGGGACAGCAATTAAAAAGAAGAAGAAAAACATCAAGTGGGACACGGGAACTCCTCTGCGGGGAAATTAGGCGACCTACAAAATCAGATTAAGTGTTCGGGGCTTGGTGGTGGTGGGGTATGTACGGTTGGGGACGGGGTGGGGGTGGGGGGGTGGAGGGTGGAGGGGAGGGGTATCTAGGACATTTATTATGCAAAGTGCGGAGGCCACATTAGAGCAGCTGGTCGCTCTCACCTTGTCGTTCTGATAGGCCGTCACAGCCACGAACTCCGTCTCCGGGAACACGTAGGTCCTGAAGGTGCTGTAGGGCAGCTTCAGGATGTCGTTGGCCCGCACTATGTGGAACCTGGGCTGGTACTTGTGCATCGAGTTGAGGATTGTCTGAGGAAGGGATTTAAAAAAAATATGTATTTATTGACGTGTGTGTGTATGAAGGGGTGTGAACATCCCCCGTCGACGCGGATCAACCGACGCGTTTTGCTATTGATGCTGTTTGTAATTACTGTGCAAAGCAGGCTATATCTGTAATTAGTGCGGGGTGACGGGAGGTAAGAAGAAGAAGAAGACGAAGAAGACGAAGAAGAAGAAGAAGAAGAAGAAGAAGAAGAAGAAGAAGAAGAAGAAGAAGAAGAAGAAGAGAATGGCCAGGCCACACATGTTGTCATGAGGGCTCAGAGCCACAGGGCGGAAAGAAAAAAAACCCTCGGCACAAACGTTACAAATTTCAACTTTCATTCATATGGTACAAGTATCAGCGTCGAGACGCTTCGAAAGCTGTAATTATAAAATAATATGTAGTCGGATGGTCTTCTTTATGTGTCAGAAAACAAAGAATTGCTTTTTTAAATATTTTAGATTTTGATTTAAAAAAAAAATAAATAAATAAATAAAAAAATCCCTAAAATTTACCAACGACTTAAATGTAAATTTCGAATAAATTTTCATGGAATGCGTAAAAAATGACATCTGCACAATTTAAATACTAAAAACACTAAAAATAATAATAATAATAAATTTAAAAAAAAACAGAAACACCATCCTGAATAGACAAATACTGCAGAGACGATGTCCAATTTATTCTGACAAATAAAATGTGACATTTCTTTCCGGTCTCACTCACACTCCAGCAAACACAGACGTGCACCATCTTCCATTTTCTTCAGTCAATTTGCATTTAGTATATGTATATGTATTTTTTTTTTTAAGTGTTGCTGCACCACCGTGCCTAAGACGTTACAAATATGAATAAATAGACTAGAATAAAAACCACTCTGACTGTACTAAGTGAAGGGCTGCAGGGTGTAGAAAATAGCAAACAGATCCCTCTCTCTGTCTCTGTCTGTCTGTCTCTCTCTCTCTCTCTCTCTCTCTCTCTCTGTCTCTGAGCCGACTCGCTGAAAAAACATCTTCTGATCCGGTAGCGTTACAAACCCTCTCTGCACAGATATGACGTTGGGTTCAGTTCTCTCCACCTCGCGTGTTCGGACAGAGACCACTAGGCCTGGGCTCTGGTGCGCGAGAGACTGACGGTGGGAACATGAGCTGTGTGTTGTTGGTCGGCGCCAAAGATTTCGCCCAACATTTTTTTTTTTTTTTTTTTTTAACTAATATAGAGAGGCGCGCCTTTTATATTTTTGAACCCCCAGAGTTCCTCATGATCTTCCACCTGATCCATCTCCACAATTCCCGCCGCAGTGGCTCCTCACGCACGCCATGTGCTGCTCCTTATTTATTTTTCCATTCTCTCCTCTGGCTGATTCTTATTATTCTTTTCTGCAACAACGACTATTTTCCCTCCATATGCTACATATATATATATATATATATATATATATATATATATATATATATATATATATATATATATATATATATATATATATATATATATATGTATATATATATATATATATATGTATATACATATATATATACATATATGTATATACATATATATATATATATATATATATATATATATATATATATATATATATATATATATATATATATATATAAATATAATAAAAAAAATTCATCTGGTCTTTAAAGGCAGCCCTGCCGGCCTGCTCTTACAGCAAACCACACACACACACACACACACACACACACACACACACACACACACACACACACAAACAACCCACTGTGCACTGCTCAGGCCCCCCGAGACAATAATAATAATAAAGGCAGAGAAAAACTGTACTTACAAATCCGTGTTTGTCTGAGATGTTGTTGGTCAGCTTGAGTTTATGGAACGCAACAGGCTTGGCCATCCACTGCTCGCCGGTGGCTGGGCTGTCCGGGTGGATGTACATCCTCTTGGGCATCTCCGGGTCGGCCTTGCCCGCCACCATCCAGCGGGAGTTGTGAAACTTGTAGCGGCAGTCGTCCGCAGCCACGATGTCCATCAGCAGGATGTATTTGGCTTTTTTATCCAGTCCGTTTATCCGCACTTTGAACGGAGGGAACATCCTCCTACAGAGGGAAGAGTGGAAACACAAGGAGTGAGCAATCCCAATACACACACACACACACACACACACACACACACACACACACACACACACACACACACACTCTCTCTCTCTCTCTCTCTCTCTCTGACACACACACACACACAACACAGGATTATCCGAGCCAGACTTGAACTAATGTGACAAAAAAGGAGGCACTGAATGCGACGCGCGAGTGCAAAATATTACAATTGTCAGATATTGCGCGAAGCAACTCAGCGGAACCGTACTGTAGTGTGTGTTTGTGTGTGTGTGTGTGTATATATATGTGTGTGTGTGTGTGTGTGTGTGTGTGTGTGTGTGTGTGTGTGTGTGTGCGCGCGTGTGTGTGTGCGCGCGCCTCCCTTTCCGTGTGTGTGTGTTGTGCGTGCGTGTTTGCAAGGCTGTGCGCGTGTGATGTCTGTCCGTTCGAATGTGTTTCTGCGTGTGTTGTCCGAGCGCAGCACTACAAAGCTGAGCAGTATATTTATGACCGCAGCACTTCACGTCTCCGCTTTTTGAAGTGACAGCCTGTTTATAAAAGCCAGAAGCTGTAGTTTGGGAGATAAAAACGCGATTAAAGGCAGGGGCCACATTTTCAACTAAAATATTGTAAATATGCACGCGACCCCCAGGAACCATCTCTGCACGCATGTGTATATATATGTATATTAATATATACACACCATAATGTAATATTAATATATTAATATAAAATTAAGCTTTTTTAAAATGCTTTATAGCAACAGAACTGGAACCAAAACACAAAAAACCTCACTAAAAAAATAAATCAGAATAATAATGTATTTGCGCTCCATTTGTATTATAATATTTTGATTTATTTATCTATATATTTATTACAGAGGTCAACAGTCGGTAGGAAATGTAAAGGCCTGAGCAAAAGACTTTCCCGAAAAATAACGTGAACGGACGTCCCGGAGCTCTGGGAGGTCGCGTCTCCTTTTTTGCCTTCGATCTACATAAACAAAGTGTTGTTGTGTTGTTGTTTTTTTTCCCCTCCCTCCCTCTTTATTAAACTATTGTCGCTGTAAGAGGAACGATCAGAGCCATGAGTCCTACCTCCCGGACTTGGTAATCACCATCTCCGTTCCGATTTTGTGAAACTGGTCCCACAGATCCTTGGCTTCCAGTGTGACTTTGGGGTCGTCGTCGACCTCCTCCTCGGGCTCCAGGCTCTTCATGCCGCGGAGGTGAGCCGCCTGATGGTGGCTGAGGGCCGGGTGGAGCCCAGCTTCCGCCGCCCCGGCCAGGCCGTGTTCCGTGAGGGGCTTGGTGAGCGCGCCGGGAGGGAGGCTCAGCGCCGGGAAGAAGGAAGGCTGCGCGGCAGCCAGGAAGGCGGACATGGGGAAGTCGGTCGGCCGGTGAGCGTGAAAAGGGTGATAAGCCATCGCAGTCCCTGTGAAAACTGGATCTCTCATCGGTGCATCCACAAAAAAGCCCAAGTGAAATAATGGGTGTTTTTTTATTTAAATTCTGTTGTTGTTGTTGTTGTTTCAGTGGTATATATCCCCCCTGCCGACTGGAGCCGGTGGACGTCCGCGCTTCAGTTCGTGTCTGGAGAAGATTGTCGGCGTCTTTTGTCGAAAGCGCAGCGCGTTATCGAGGGCTGAAGAAGCGAGAGAGAGAGAGAAAAAAGACGCCCCTGGTAGTTTGCGATGCGCTCGTCCCCGTCGATTTCCCACCGTCGACTCCTTCAGCGTCGGCGGCGCGGTGAAGGCAGAGCCCGACTGCGTTGCTGCTGCTGCTGCTGCTGCTGCTGTTGCTGCGGCGGCGGCGGCGACGGCGGCTGCTGCTGCTGCTGCTGCTGTGGTGTCGCTCTGAGAGAAGTGAGCAGCTCCTCCACCTCGGTCATCCCACGTCTGTCTGTCTGGACTGGAGAGATGTGGCTCCGTTCGCGGCGGATCTGCGACTATCTCACATGTCCTTCCTGCCTTCCATCCATCCCCAACGCTAATGAACCAAGCCCCCTTTGATTGCTGATTTTACGCTTTCTGGACCAATTGTGGGCCCCTATAGGCGTGGTTCTGACAGCTCCGGCCAGACTCTGCGAGAGGAGGAGGAGGAGGAGGAGGAGGAGGAAGAAGAGGAGGAGGAGGAGGGAAGGTTGGGGAAGAGAGAGAGGGGGGCTGGGGGTGGACAAGAAGGTGTCGGAAGCATTAGCAGTAAGAAAACATGTCAACAGAATAAAATATTAACCAATGACAGGAAAGATCGGGAAATCCCACCCCCACCCCCATTTCCAAGCCAAACACCGGGTCAGCCCTCAGTTCCCGGCCGGTGGAGGGATCGCCTCTCCCGGCTTGCGCCTTTCTTTCTTTCTTTCTTTCTTTCGTTCTTTCTTTCTTTCCCCCTCCTTTTTTTTTTTTTTTTTTTTTTTTTTTACAATGTCGCCTCCGGTGAAGCCGACCTGTCCGCCGACTCCATGTCTCAATACTCAAGTTAACACAGAGGAGCGGGGGGCCACAATGCTCCACGTTCGCCGCCCGTCTCTCAGAACAAGTCACAACAGTTAAATCCACGACTGATCCACGACATGCTCCGCATTCCGGGGAGATTTATTTTCAGAGCCGCCCGCTCCCTATAACAAACAGAACTTGTAATTATTCCATGTTTATCGGGGTTTTTCTTTTTTCCTCGAGTTTTTTTTTTTTCCCTTTCCTTTTTTTTTTTTACGCTTAGGTTGGATTTGCTCCCACCCTCGCACTACTTGCCGGGGCGCTTGCGAGCGAGCTCGCCCCCGCCGACTGCCGCTCTTCCCCGGCCGAGAGGCGCTCGTGTGTCCGCCCCGCTGATCGGGCTTGACGGGGAAGGAAGGAGGCGGCAGAGGCAGCAGAGGCAGCAGCAGCAGAGGCAGCAGCGTCACACAGAGACGAGGCTGGAAAGGACAAACCCAGATGCCGCCGCCGCCGCCGCCGTTACCGCTGCCGCCCGGAGAAAAACAGGAGGAGGAAACCAGATGAAGGATGATGAATGCGTTTTCAAGAGAGGGAGAGAGAGAGAGAGAGAGAGAGAGAGAAAAAAAATCAGGGAGAAGGAACTCGGTGAGTGCTCACCTCCACACAAACACACTCCTACCCCCCCTCCCCGGGGGGGGGGGGAAAAGTTACGCTTATATTTGTTTAGAAATCTTCCTAAATTCCCAAAGTGATGGCATCGATTTGCAGACGTTGCTGTTGTTTCTTATTGTGAGCGCGCCGTTGCGTGATTTCTCAAGTGCGTGTCCGCATCACACACTTCGCTTGACGCCGCGATGAAAAGACTTAGTGCCGGGTCTTACGGAGCAAGGAGAGGCAGTTCCGTCCAACAGGTTGCACCCCCCCCTCCCCCATTCGTCTAACCCCCCCCCCCCCCACACACACACACACACACCACAGCCTCCACTGTCAGACAGTGGAGGCGGCGGTGGGACGGGGGTCCTGCGGCAGAACTGTGCGCACCCGGAGAGCTCCCTCCGCGCGCCCGGAGCCCTCTAATAAATGGAGCCGAACGGCGCCAGTCAGCCGGTGCGACAACAATAAGAACAATCTCTTGTCTCTTCATATTTACCCCCGCAAGTCCGGCGCGCTGGAGCCACTCCGAGCGTCCCCAGTCCTCCTCCTTTAATCTCCCACCCTCGCAGCCTCATCTGCGTCGCAAAATGTGCTTTTTTAAAAAACAAAACAAAACAAAACAAAACAACAACAACCCTCCTTCTTTCTCTATTCTTGTTTTCTTTTCTTTTGGATAAACAGCTGCTTACCCCGAGCAGGAAGGACGCTGATGTGGGCCACAAGCGTCACGGTGACAGAAAAGGAAAAAAAACAAAAAAAACAAAAACAAAACTTAAACAAAAAGCGTTAATCCTCCGGAATGAGACTGTCAGAGTGAGACAATTTACGCATTTCCTATTAACCCCTGGAACGGAGCCGCGTCCTTGTGGCT
Source organism: Nelusetta ayraudi (assembly GCF_046127955.1). NCBI lineage: Eukaryota > Metazoa > Chordata > Actinopteri > Tetraodontiformes > Monacanthidae > Nelusetta > Nelusetta ayraudi. The sequence continues at coordinate 5,443,285 of NW_027466098.1, read as the reverse complement.
GCAAAACTCAACTCTTCCTGGCAAACAAAGTTACCGGAATTATATCCACAGGTCATTAGTATTATTATTAATGATCCAAATTCCCCACAGTTCGTCTCCTCGTCTGCAGCTGAGCGGCTGTAAACAATCACAATAATCCCACAGTGTTATGAAGGCGCACACGCACTCCGCGCGGCATAAATAATTCATATTCATTTATTCTTTAAATGCAAGCCAAAAGGGCAGCAAACGCCTCGAGACCGGCAGGAGCGCGTGCCAGAGGCGGCACGCCACGTGATTCAAAGAGCACGGAAAGTTATTTATATTTATTTTGTTTTTCTTCTTCTATTTTATTTTTTTGCACATATCCGCTGTTGCGCACTTGTTGCTCGGCTTCCAAGCGCCCGCTAGTTGGAGCCAAGCAGGCCAGACGGGAGCCGCTCCAGTCTACAGGGCGAAGCCAAAAACACATTCTTCCTGTGAGCTCAGGAAGCTTCCCGGCGTGGGTAAAAGGCGCGTCAGGGGGGGGGGTTCGAACAGGTCAAGTGATGCAAGTCAACGCCATCGAAACTGGCCTGTAAAACACACGCCGCGGTGCCGTGTAGTGCGTGGCGCGCATCTTCTCTAATTCGCTCGGACAGCTGACTTGCTTTTTTGGGGGAATGCGATTTATGAATTGACAAAGAGGGCAGACCGGAAGTCCTCTGACAGACTTCTGGTGCTTGCATGAAAACAACAGCGAAGAAACATTAAACAAAATCTCCGGCGGGTGTAAAGCAGCAGATTAGCAGCATGTGGGGGCGTAAAAACAACCCTTCTGCCGGAATAGTCGGCTGGAAAGTTGTATCAACAATGCCTGTCCAAATTAGACACCATTTATTTGTTCTGGAGCCGTCGGCGGTACAGAAAGACTCCATTATTGCGCGATTGAAAAAGTCGTTAAATTGAGGCAGGAGCTCTCCGAGCCTCTGCTGCTGCTGGATCCACACAGAAGGACACAGCGCCTGGAGATCCACATCTTCTGCAGACCCGCCTTGGGAATAATGGGAGTAGACAGTAAACATCCTTACACTTGCTCTTTGTAGTGTGTGTGTGTGTGTGTGTGTGTGTGTGTGTGTGTGTGTGTGTGTGTGTGTGTGTGAGAGAGAGAGAGAGAGAGAGAGAGAGAGAGATGAGAGCGGTACCACCTTGACTGAGGGGGAAAGTTTTTTTTTAAATAAAAAATGGGCACATTTGCATATACGCGCATCACATTTCTGCGACAACCAACCGCTCGCTTCCCGCGTCTTTATTCTTAAAGTATAGGATCACATGAAGAACATGAAATAAATCCGCTTAAAACGAGTCACAACAATCGGACTAAAATTCTGTCTGTTTATCAGGAGCAGTCACGCGCGTTGGTGTCCCGTGTGAAAACCCCCAAGCGGGGGTGCTGGTAGCCCACCCTCCCCCCCAAACCCGATAGCAAAAAAGACCCCCCCCTCCCCCCGTCCCCCAAAAAACAACAACGACAACAACGACGACAACAACAACAACAACAACAACAACAACAACACAGTGCAGCTGCAAGATGTGAAAATGCGCCTTCAATGAGACGTCCGGTCGTTTGGCCCCCCTCTGTCAGCGGTCTGCGCGCTCTAATCGCGTTACAACGGAGCAGTTTTTTTGCGCCACGCTCTCGCTCGCCTCTAATCGAGTATTGTTATGTTCTCCTCCTCCCATCCGCATTGTCCCCTTCTTCCTTTTATCTCTCCATCTTCTCCTCCTCCCATCTCCCTGCATCATCTCCCCGGCTATATTTAGCGGCTAGACTGAGGCCTTGGCGCCAGACCGTTTAAGACCTGTCAAAGTCCCTCATATTTCCCCTTGTCACATGGAAGCCCGGCGACCAGCAGCCCTCTCCCTCCTCCTCCTCCTCCTCCTCCTCCACCTCCTCCTCTTTCTCCTCCTTCATCTCTCCCCTCCCTACTTTCTCTTTCACTCCTCTCCCTTTAATTTCTCTCTACTTCTCACCCTCTACCCCCCTCTCTACAAAGAGCATTTTGTCTGGGATCAGACTAATTCCTGGTGCCACCCGTTGCCTTTGACATAACACGGAACACGCACCGCACGACTTTATGAACAGCTCTGCAATGTAAAGCGCGTTTCTCCCCTTCTCCGCCTCTGTGCTGTTCCCCGCTGTCTCGGTGCAGCCCTGTGCATGTCTGGCACAGGTGCACCGCCAGGTGGGGGCGCTATAGTGACCCTGTGCTGTGACATCCTCAGTGACAGAGCTGCGGCGGCAGCAGGTGTGGTGACAAGAGAGCGGGAAAAGCAGTTTGAATCTGATCGCTTCGAAACACTACGTCACTAATTGATTGATTTATTTTTTTATTTATCCTGAGGAGAGAAAAAAAAATCCACAAATTTCCCTTCACAGACACGAGCAGCAAGTGGCTGCACCTCGAGTTGACAATTCAATCAGTGGGTCAGTGTGTCGCAGTGACGTGGGCCTCGGTCACTGGTTCCATGGTTCCGCTCGATCTTTTGCGTCCAGCCCACCGCAGTTCGTCTGAGCAGCACTATCAGCACCTGATCATTTATTTCCTTCGGCGTCATATGGTAAATTATTGAGAAAAAGACAAACAGAAACGTTTGCATAATAAAGAAACTATAATTCATAAAGACTATTTTCATAAACAATTAAAGTCACACCGACTATTAATAAAATAATAATAAATTGCGCAGGCGAGTGTGTTGAAATCCCCTTGTCCTATATGATTTTTTCACTTTCGTCAATATTTTTTGAAGCATCCATTCAAAACAAAATCTGTTATGTAGTCTAAAATGTATTTACCCTGATCGAAAAGAGCAAACAGCAAACAGAAAGCCCCTCCTTAAAGACCCTCCCGTGTATTTTCCTGTCGTGCATTGGAAACCAGAGTCTATTGGCTCTCGTCTGTTGATCATTAGTTCTTGCATAATATCAGAAAATACATAAATAAACGAATTATTTTAAACAAGGCTTTGAATTAATTGATTATTATTATTCAAACAATCGGTACCGGGCATCCTTCAGCCATTGTTTCATTATTATTATTATTATTATTTTTTTCAATCCACCACCATTCGGCGGAATCTTGTATATTTCGTTCGTATTTTATTTCCAAGGCCACTCGCGATTTTGGTCTGTGTTGACAGCGCAGGGAAATCGAATTAGCAGCTGCACAGCGGCGGGATGACATCAGGAGGAGCCGAGGCTACCTGCAGCAGGCCCCCGCACACACACACACACACACACACACACACACACACACACACACGCGCGCGCACGCACAAACACACGCACGCGCCGCGCGCGCGCACACACAAACACACACACACACACACACACACACACACACACACACACACACACACACACACACACCTCGTGGTCAGCAATGTAAACACAAGCCCAATCCCACAGTCACCATGAGGAAAAAGGCAGTATGGTGCAGCTCCTTCCCCAAAAGCCGCATTTTAATTCATAATTCGATGAGGGAAACGGAGAAAAAAAAAACACCGACAAAAACACCGCAAAGATGATGTTATTTACACGCTTTAAATGATGCGAGCCGACGATTAAAACTAAATACCGCGTCACAAAGAAAGACCGAATCGAGTATGACCAGGGCACGTGATCATCGCTAAACCAAACGCCAGCACGATACAATAAACGCTTGCGGTGAACGAATGAATAAAGGATGGAATCAACGTACGCGCGCGCGCGTAATTTAACCGCGTCGCTCTCTGCCTCCCGTCTGTGTGTATACAGGTGTCGCGCGCTGACTGCAGTAAAAAAAAAATATATATCATCCGTCCTAAATCGACCGCCAGAGACCCCAAGCGACGGCCTTCTGGGAAGACAGGAGGGATCCGCAGGTCTGAGGTCAGTCACCGGCCCGTCTCCTCGCACTCACGTGGGCTTCTGTCATTGTAGTGAAGGAGCGAAGGAAGGTGGGGAAGATTTGGCTGCAGCCCGCAGAGTCCCTGCCTCAACACAAAGAGGACATTTAGGCTCGTGCATTTTCATAATGAGCTCAAAAGGAAAACAGGGACCAAAGTGATGACTTTGGCTTTGAGCATCATCAACACAAGGCCTCCTGCACGAGCCGATCCACCGCCTGCTGCATCCTGTCTATTTTTCCTTCTCTGAATTCTCTTTTCAATTCTAAATTCCTCAGATAAAACGAACCGGCTTTAATTCGGAAACTTTTTGGACAAAGCACGGGCAGTTGATCACGACGCCGCCGTTTCACGTCACCTCAAAAACCCCAGACTAAATCCCATCACTTTTTTTGTTTTGCAGACTGAGCCCTGTCTTTTTTTTTTTTTGGAGACGGTTGGTTGGAGGATTGATGACGGGGACACTGTGATGGTGAAACATGCCAGAGACTGTCTGAGGTAAAGTCTCCTACACTGTAGCTGCAGACAGAAAGAAAAGTAGGTGAGCCCATGAGTCAAAATGTGTTACAAATTCTTCTAAATACCACAAACCTGTATGATTTACTGTATATCTATATTACTTTTTAATTACATTTTTTTTTTTAGATTGCCAGGAATTTATCGTTTATTTCATAGTCATCAACTATGTAAAAAAAAAAAAAATCCTTATTTGACTTTTTCAGTTCTTCTTTGAAAACAAGATATTTTCTGTTCTTGAATGTTTCTCCTGTTGAAAATATGAAACATTGAATTAGAAGGAAGCTGACAGCAAATTTCACAGGTGAGATGGGCGACATGATTTGCCCCCCTGTTTTAATTGAACTTTATTTAAAAAAAAAAAAAAAAAACACACACACACACACACACACACACACAAAAAACCCAACTAAAGCATGTCATGGCGATTTTCTTAATTGCGATTTGTGAAGCTGGCCTCTAGTGAGTCTTTCATAGTCGGGAGCCACACGGCAAATGAATGCGTAATTACACGCTGGGGGGAAATCTGATCCAGAATGTTGTTTGAAACTGTTTTAAAACAAGGAGGCTGGCAGCCCAGCGCTGCTGTCACTTGTTTAACCCAAGGTAGCAATTCAAAGCAGGAAAGAAAAGAAGTGCTATAATTACCGTATTGTCCCCGCTAATTTACATTTGGCTCTATCGGCTTCAGCTTTTCTGCATGAGATCTTGTAGTTTCAATATAATTAGGGAGCGGCGGTGTAACGCGCTGCAGCTTTCGGCCATTAACAAACAACAATTACAAAAAGATGTTTCCGTCGCTTTAGCTGCAAGTATCATAAAAATCGGAGGCCCTTTTCTTCGTTGCCAAGCTCGCGGAAGAAAAAGACGATGCTATAAACGCACAGTTTGTAGATTCAGTCTCTAATGATGATATTTTCATTGTAGAGATACGAGCCGTTTACCACACAAACACATTTGTCACAATTACTTTTGACTCCCGATGCTGCTGCAGTGTGTTGTAAACTTATACGTGCAGCTCATTACGTCAAGGCCTGTGTTGAAGTTTTGACATTGGCAGCCTTCAGCTGGATTTGCCGCATTTGCTCCCCTCAGAAGGTTCCACTCTTGGAGGGTTTTTTTTTCACTCTACCCGCTTCTGGCAGGATGGTGGAAGTTATGATCCAGAGATTTTTTTTTTTTTTGGGGGGGTGGGGGGGGGGTTCTCTTGGATTCTCTCATCCTGAGTGACTTGAATCTCTAAGTGGGGATTTACTGTCATGCGGGATGACTAACAGGGCACACATGTTTCTGCGCTTGCAGCCTGAAAGCAGCGGCGCTACATTCAAAGTTCGATTCCCCTCGGCTGCAGATCCTCCACGAC
>NW_027466098.1:5430000-5432500 GCF_046127955.1 Nelusetta ayraudi | reverse complement strand
CAAGAGCCTTTTGAGGAAAACACTCGAGGAGTTCCACTCCTCGTCTGCTCGGGAGCGGAGCTCCTCATTTGCGGTTATAATTTTGGGGGTGGTAGTTGAGGAGGAGGTGACGTGCTCGGGAAATATTGGCCCCCCGAGCGCTGGAAGACTGGGCGTGGGGGGGCGGGGGGGCGGAGGGGATGGAAATATAAGCATGAGTTACGGCAATATAATATTGCCTTGCCGCATGTTTAAAGCGCGTATTAGAAGTAATAAATTTCCTTATTCCTTTTGCAAAAGGAGTTCCTGTCTGTCGGGCTGCTGGGAGCAGCACAGTATCAGAGGCCTCGCTCCGCTTCCTCAACTCCGTGTGACACCGCCCCTCCCCAAAACCCCCAGAAAAATCGGAATTTATCTCCCTGTAAACGCCGTCGCCGCCGCCGCCTCTCTTTGACTGGAAACGCCGGCCTTTTCGCCTTTTGGCCGGCCGCGGCTCTTCCAGCGGCCTCAGTGTTACTGTAGCAGCTCTAAGCTGCTGAACGCCCCAGTAAAGCCCTAAAGGCCCTCCTCTAGTGCCGCCTAATCCACCTCATTGTGTGACGCCCACGGACTATTCAACAAGTCTTAACCTCTCACAGCCCCAACTCCAAATCCCCCAGCGCTGGGTCTCTAACGTCGCCGGGCAAAGGGACAAAATGATTTGGAAGGTCGGTTTTTTGTCCCCCGTACAATCAGAAGGAGGAAGTGGAAACTACTGCATGGCTTCCCCCCCCCCCCGCCTTTTGAATAAAACTGAGTAAACAGCTTCGGAGTGGGACTGGATCTTAAAGGGCTCGAATTTTGCTGTCCGGACCTTGATGAGCTGCGAAATGAAAACAGTTTGTTTTCGTGAAATGACCCTGAGGAGACTTTTGTTCATCTAAGGGTTTTTTTCTGTCATATACTGAAGTTCAAAGGACCTTGAGTAAACGGCTTCGGCGGGAAATCTTTAACTTTAATGTCACCCATTGGTGGAACTCAAACTAAAAAAAAACTGTGAGGATGTCGCAAGCCTTAAAAAATTGTCGATTTTTAAAAATAAATGGAAATGGCTCCCCTCTGGTTTGTCGTGGACCAAAAGTCAGGAGTGTTTGAATGTAGGTCTTGAAGAGGGGAACGCGTGGAACTTTGTTCCATGTCTCTACGACCCTCGCATCAGTCTTAATTTTTCAGTTTTAATTCATAAAATTATTTCACCGGTCCCGACCTACATGCCAATTTTCACAGATTTTTGTGAAAATTGGCATTAAGGGGGTCAAAATGAGGTGGAAAGACGCATAATAATGGTGTCACTTGTGTGGACCCCATATGGAAATATTCACACCAAAAAAAATGAAGGGGATGTTGTGATATTTGATCTTCACAGTCTTGGCTATGTTTTACTTATTTTTCATGCCCCCAACATTTGCAGTTTTGGAGAAGTAGATGTTTAAAGAAATTGGTTGATTTTTTTTTGCATCATTTTACACATACCTGCAAACAAGCTCAAATTGTGCTTTGGGTGATGTTTTTTTGGCTGTAGGTTGCGCTATGGAGCACCTAGAGCTTTATTTTTGCATCAGATTTTTTTTTTCCGCAGGTGGTGACCTGCTTGCCGAACTTTGTCAAAATTGAATAAGGTTAAAGGGGTCAGAATTGGGTCGAAAGTTGCGTTATAATAATAATAATAATAATAATAATAATAATAATAATAATAATAATATATAATTCTAATAACACAAATTTGACAATGGGTCAATTTCGCCAATTGTTATCAAAGGCCTCTTTAAATAACATTTTAATTAAAGAGGCCTTTCAGGATACTCAAGGTAACCATAGAGAAATATTTAAAAAGACAGTTAAAAAGGTAAAAAGGACAAGACGCATCGATGCCATGAACAGAATTCAAACAGAATTGAGATTTGCAGCAGGACAGTGACAGTCCCAGTGAATATGTCAGTTTCAAAGGTGGCTTTTCAAGTGAGATTTGAACAGGGGCAGTGAGCCCATGTTCCTGATGTGTTTCTAGGCCTGTAATAAATAAAGGAATAATGGAAAACAAGTTTGAATCAGTATTAGCTCTGTTCTCTACGGCCACTTTGCAGCTGCCTCCTGTTTGTCCCTTTCCAAACAGGTGGACGGAACAGTGAAGCATCAGAATTTAACGGGCGGCTAAAGCCACGTTTACGTCGGAGCCGCTGTAAACACGGCCGACTAAAAAAGACAAAAACAAAAAGACAAAAACCTAAGTGCCTTCACATGAAGGCTGCAGTCTGCATGCCAGGCTGGCCGTCTGAGGTGCAATGACACACCATATAGAAGCAGACCGGAACAAACAAAACAACACCGCGCGGCTGCCGAGCGAGACCTTCAGCTCGCGGAGCGGAGACAGTCGAAACAAACAGGACGGCGACGGCACGCAACTGAAAACAGGTGCGTCTGGACGGCCCGCCTCCATAAAGTCATCGCAAGCCACTGACGGCGAGTGCAAAGCACAAACGCC
>NW_027466098.1:5302500-5425000 GCF_046127955.1 Nelusetta ayraudi | reverse complement strand
ACATGAACGGGGGGGAGGAGAAGCGATGGGTTTAAATGGAGGCGTCCGCAGACTGGATGGCCGAACATGGATGACTTACTACGGTCAACGGGGACGGCCGTCACCAGTCTCACCACTTACTGTTGTCACCAGTGATGCTTGCGAGGCGACAGGAAATCGTTTGGGATCCTGCAAGCAGAGCCGGATTGGGATAGAAACGGTGTTGGCTAATCTGGCCAGATCGACCACTTCATGTGACTTGGCACTTCAACTGCAGCCTGTGTGTGTGTGTGTGTGTGTGTGTGTGTGTGGCAATGCTCCCATACTCAATAATTCAGCTTTGGTTAAACGGCGCAGGGTGAGGTTTTTAAAAGGATATTTCACTTTGGACCCTTTTTTTTTTTTTTTTCTTCATTTTTTCGTGTGAACTTGGGCCTCACATGAATGACCGAGAGTTTTCAAATTGCTCGTTTCGGTATTTCGTTATCAAAGATCTAGAAATAAAGTGCCATCCCCACCCCAGTTGGATTCCAAGAAGTAGTCACGGACACTTACATGTGACTCATGTCACTTTGCATCTTCAGCTCCAGCCTGCGAAACCAATCACGCCAGCTAACGAAGATTTTCGAGTCGATTTTAGCTTCGTCGACTCTCAGAAGAAGTTCTTTAGTTCGAAATGTAAATACTGCCACTACTAACAATAACTTCCATTTATATGGCGCCTTTCAAGGATCCCAAGGTCGCTTGACAAACAAACAAACAAACAAAAATAAACAACAACAAAACAAATAATGAAGGGAGTTTAACGTTAAGTTTGAAGATGAATGAATTCATAAGGCCAGGTGGGAGCTGGGTCAGTGTCCAAAGTGTTCAAAATAGCCCAAGCAGAAATGAAAAAAGTAGCAAAAAGAAAGTTTGAAAGTGAAATATTCTAAAAAAAGTCAACAACGAAAACAAAACCAAAGGTTGCCGAGTTCTGGTGAAGCTACCTTAACCCTACAGAGGTCTGGTTCAGACACAACCATGTGGCCTGAGCTTCACTCCAACAGGCCCAGCTAAGCCCAAACGCCGCCGCCCTAAAATGACCAACATCTTGACTGACGAGCCATTTAGTCCTCAAACGCTTCCACCCCCGACTAATCACAAAGTCACGACGATGCTCGGAACACCTTTCCATGAACACGGCTCACTAAAAACAGAGTCCGGCCCCGGTGCCACGAGAGGCCGTAAGAATGCGTGACGACCTCATGCTTGAACTCTGAGGGCTAAAAAAAAACACGCAGCCGGCAGCTGGTTCAATGAATCAAAACAGTCAACAGGTTGCGTGATTAAGGAACAAATGAAAAAGAAAGTAAGTGATTCATGGGCCTCACTCCGACTCTTGAGTGGGGACTTTCTCTCGCTCTTCTCTGGCCATATATTCTGGACTGCGCTCGCTCCGCGCCGGGCTTGACCGCAGCTTTTCCCAGCGGCTGCTCATTAGAGTGTGTTACAAGGGGTGCCAACAACAGGCCGGGACACTCCGGACACTCTATGTGGCCCGCTTTGAATTAGGCCTTTAATGAAAACCTTAGCAGTAACCCGGGATTTGACTGGCTACTTACTCGGAGCAGACTGACAGCCGCCTCGCCGCCCGGCACAGTATGGAACTGCTTTTACAGCCAGACCACTCATATGCATGTCAAAGGAGAGTAAGAACAGATCCTGGCTCCTTTTTTTTTTTTTTCTTTAAACCAAAGCAGCGTAAATACAAAATATGGGTGCAAGTTGTGTGACTATGGCCAAGTGTCTTCAGATGATGTAGCTGCAGATTAGCCTTGATTTTTAAAAAAAAAAAAATTTTTGTTAAGTTAGAGATACAAGCAGTGAAAAAGCATGGCACTGCTCATCATTTTTTTTCTTTAATCTTTAGTCCATTTTTACATTTAGAAAGGTCAATTCAGGAAAACTAACGCGAGCCGAAGCTTTACTATTGCAGTTCACCGAAAGGACAAATATCACAACAAGAAAACACGGGTGAAGTGAATCTTGAAGAATATTATGCCACGATTTGCATCATTTCATCAGCAATTTTCTCAATTCTCCCAAAAAAATTCCCAAAAATGCATTGAATTCTTATGGCACTCTGAGAAAATAATTCTGAGATCCAGAAAAAGCTTGTTCCACTTTAGCTGTTTTATTACATTCTGGAGGCTGGAGGCCTCCTAAAAACACAATTCTTTTAATGCAAGCCAAGTCACTGAAGTGATGCACCTGCAACAAGAGAATGTTTTAGATCCTTCATCTAGAGCACAAACTCATGGAAACAAAGGACATTTGAAGAGGAGATCCAAAATAAACTTGCTGCGCTACGTTATTTTTCTTTACATCTGCTACGAATAGGAAGGTTTTTTTTGCGTTAAAAAAAAAAAAAAAAAAAAAAAGTGCTTGAAACATCGTCTGCAAGCATGTTTGAATATTTCTCCTTACTAAGCTCTCTTGGACCAAACGGTGGACGATTGACATGTTCTAACCTGAATGCTCGGGCCTTGTCTCTCTCTCTCTCTCTCACACACACACACACACTCGCACACACTCGCACTCTGATGTCACCGGACAAGCGCGCCGCGCGGCCATTGTTACGATAGCTTGAGACAGGAGGGCTGCTCTCAGCTGAAAGAGGTTGCTGGTGTTGGTGTCCGCCGAGGAGGCTGATGGACAGCACAGCGTCAGGAGGCTGTCGCTCAGCATCACATCACACATCTGATCGGCCCGGCAGCAACGCACAAATACAGGCCAGGGAAGACGGCCGCTGAACGCCGTGTGTGTGTGTGTGTGTGTGTGTGTGTGTGTGTGTGTGTGCTGGACACAAATAAATACACGAATTATATTTATTACCAGTGCACTGCAATGTATTCATGGACTCCTACAGCTAATAGAACCTGCAGAGATCTGCAAATCAGTTCAGTATTGAAGCTGCTGACCTACTTTCGGGGCCAATGATACATCACGACTTAACAGACACACTAGACAGACACACCACTCAACATTTGTATCATATATTCTATTAGCCAGACAATCAGTGTCAGGGACAGTGATGAGTGGTGCAACTCTGACCTTATCAATGCATGAAAATATTGATTTTCCAGATACTTCATCATCTGTATTGTGCATAAAACTAACAGTGGTACAGTTTGAGCCTTCACCACAACCCTAAAACAAAAAACAAAAATATTTTACAGAAGGCAAATCTGTATTACTGGGGGAGGGGGTTGAATAAATGAAATCAATCAATCAATGCAGGTGTCCAAATGAATTTATAATGAATTATTAGAGAGCTTTATGAATGCTCAGCTGAGCATATTGTCTCATCCTGTGTGTCACCTTGGAAACGGAAGAAACACGAAAAGAACGAGAAAAGAAGAAGTCGGTCAAAAAACAAAGAGGTGAAAAAGGCCCATTTTAAAAAGGGAAATATGGAGAAGGAGAAAATAATGAATTGCTACAGCACAGGACATGAGGCAACTCACATAGCACTGTGTGTTTTTGCATCGCGAAGAAATGCAAAGCACATTTTCAGCGCAGATGTACTTGAGTCATTGTCATGACACACTATTCTTAGTGTATTTCAATCGCTGCCCTTCTGACCTGGTTGTGGAGATGTGATGCTGTTCAAAGGCGGCTATCTAATTGTAGCCACAGTGGCACAGAGCCACACACTCTGCTGGGCGCAGCATCGCTGTTATTGTAAGCACTTACGCCCGGTTTGACGTTGGGATTCTCATAATGTGCACGTCCAGCTGATGTAAAGTGTCACCAAGGGGTCAGAGGGGACAAAGTTCAGCGGGTCGGTACAAAGGGAAGGAGCCATTTGAGTGGCGCACAAAAAGTGGCCTCCGTGGCATACGGATTCATACGGGTTTGCTTTGTGCACAGTAGAAAAGCAGTTTTTTTTTTTGAAAGGGACAATTTTATCGTTCTTGGGTCTCAATAAGCAGCGGGCTTGTCCGGAAAAGGTCCGCTTTCAAATGTGACGTTAGCCCTTTCAGAGTCATGACTTCCTTTCTGCGACGCAGGGCACTCCCAGGTCAAGACTGGAGAGGTCGCGACCCCTTTACATTATGAAAACAACAACAACAACAACAAAAACGACCTCTCAATAAACCCTCGAGGAAGCATCCAGCAAAAGGACGGAAGCATAAGAAAACCAACCGACACATCACACAGGAAATAATGAGAGCGCAAGAAGTGACGTCATTGGTGCCGTCACTTCTCACACTGGGTCACAGCGAGGAGGACAACATCCACATGAGCCTGGTGAGAAATCGTGAGCAGCCTGGTGGCCAGTCGTGACCTTCAACCAGTGGGAAGATTAGAATGAGGAACGATAACAGTGGGTTTTAGATGCTCTTTAACAGCGTCCTGTAACCAGTAAGTGTTTTATATAGCTTGTAAACAACACAACTGAGTATCTGGACCACATGCGGGAGCCTTAAATACGGTTTCCTGTGTGAATGCGCCCTTGGCTGTATGGGATCCTTAGAACAAGACGCATCTCAAGGCATCTAAAATGAAATCCATCCACTTTTCTGCTTATCGCGTGTCACATGTCAATGGTGGCGATAGTGACTTCACACAAGTGAAGATATGTATTTGATTCCAGTGTAGCAAAATCCTACGGCCGCATGCTCTCAAATGCAAAAAAAAAACCCTGCTTGCGAGTCATTCAAAATAACTTTATTCATTTAGACAATAACTTTACATTACACATCGAATAATTTCCATCCAAGTGGAAAACTTTCTAAATCTGGAAAAGAAGCTTTTTGCACCCTTTTATAATGTCAGTGTAATGATATAAAGTAACTGTCGTGGTAATTATACACGAGACTGTTCATTGCATAGTTCCTACCACTGATAAGGATGTCACCCATGAACTATTTTGGCATGTTTTAATTGTAATGCAGATGTGCAAATGCTGAAAACATCTGTGATATCGTGAAGCCATTTGTGTCAAAGCAAATGTGAAGCAGCTTGTCCAGCACAAGCACACTGTTACCGCATCGCCCCAACAGTACGACCCCCATCAGCAGCTGCAATTAAACTGAAAAGAGGCTTTTGGGCCCATCTTGTGTAATTGTCCCCTCAGCCTGTGCAAGGAGGCCGCCGGGCTCTTGAGGTCAATTTCTGAACGACTCAATCCTCCTCGTCTCGCTTTCCCCCCCGTGCGGACGAAGGGCGAGAAGCCGCCGTCTCCATGGCACCGGCGCGAGGCGGAAGCTCTTCGGAAGCTCTTCGGAAGCTCGCTCAAATTGCCCTAATGTGGCGCGATCACGTTTGCCGAGCTTTCATCTCGGACACGCGGCGTCGCATGTTTCTCCCGACGCACAGCAGGTGCCCCCCCCCGGCCCCCCGCCCGCTCCCCCCCTCATCGTATCAGTTCGCATGAGTTCACGGCAGCGCTGGGCTTGCGGTCGAGCTGGTCTTCCATGGCGCGCAGGGCAGACACTTATAGCTGCTCAATTATGCACTCAGCCTCGGATGTGGGCATTGTGGCAGTTGAGTGGTTTCGATGTGTACCGTGTAACGTCGGCGTTCCCTCCTTTGATTCCTGCCAGGAACTACGGTCACATGTCACCAGGGCGTCCGCGCTCATTGCGCCACGCGGTGAACTAACGTCGTCAAACGGTAGCAGTAACACACTAAAACACCATTTGTTGTTGTTTTTTGTTTTTTTTTTATTTCAAGACGAGTTTACAATGAATTTTTGCCCTAAAATGAAGAAAAACGATAGATTTTATGAATGCATGTTCCTGAAAATGATGATGTTGTGTCTGGTTTACTGCCACTGACAGTTCTTCTCCTTTTTCTCCCCGCTATTATGTCATAATTATATGTATAATGTGGCTCACAGATGTCCCCTGGGTGCAGGGCAACGCTGGCACAGAAGATGAATAGATGGACGTGAGCCACAAAATTTAGGACACGCCATATTCATCGCAAACCACATATGGCTGTTTCTTTTTTGCCTTTACATGACTTACATGACTTCAATTATTCTGATTTACGCTAATTCGAAATATGTTAGAAGAATGCAATTCGAACAGCCTCGGTTATCTGTCCGATGTCCTACGTGCGGCGCATGCCTCCATGAGGGGGCAACTCAAGCTGCGCAGACACAGGAATAACACAATGCGTTCATAACAGGGCAGAGCAGCAAATTAATTGAAACGTGGCCCTCTGCCGAGCGGCCGCGGGCGACTCTGCGATTGTTTATCCCATGATGCGGAGGATGACCTCGGAAAATGTGATAGTCAGCTGCTTGACAGGGGCAACTTAAGCGGAGGAACATAGCTCAGCTCATTCATACAAACTGTTCCACAGTGTTTGTTTTGTGATGCTCGATTTTCTCATGCCGGGCCTGGTAAATAACTCCATTCAAGCCGACGCTTCAGATTTCACGACTGAGAATATCCATAAGGTTGAGTGAAGGCCGCATATCGCGCGGCGTTGACTTCAGCCGTGCTTTCTATCTGATTCACTGAGAAGCATCGCTTCTTCCTTTGACCTAGTGCGTCTACTCAAAAAGTCAAATTAATACCAATACAGTACTAATATCCCTGGAGGCAGTGATTCTTCTTCAAAGAGGTTGAAAACATCCCCAACCAGGTGTGTGTTCAGTCCACTGAGACGACCTCACACCACACTTCATTATTCATGGGGTTATGAGGCGATTGTTTTTACGTTGTTTTCAAGCTGTTAACCCAAGATGCTGCTTTCCAAGCCGGGATCGTCGGCAACATGCAATGACAGTGAAGTGCGTACGGACCAACCAACATTTTTGTCCTGTTCCAAATCTGCCAAAAGTGCTGAAAAGCACCAAGTTTAGAAGAAAACCAGAATCAAAGGTTTTGGGTTTAAGTGCAGGCCAGATGTGATGATTTATGGACATCCAGGGAGCTTATCTTTATTTGGATAATAGTCTACGACTGGACTACCGGAGTCCAGAACAAACAAACAAAAAAAACGAATAAATGATAAAATAAGATCCTATAAATCAGAAACAATATTTCACCATGTGTACAAGACCAACCGTTCAATCTTGCCAGTTTTAGTGAAGCTGCTTTGTTAGTTTCCTTATTTTAATGGACTGAAACAACTGCGGCTTTACCACTAAATTGTCCCCAGACTAACCTCGTGACCGGTCTGTGCTTTCAAACCGTGTAACATACTGTATACAAACGGAAGCCTGTGATTGGTGGAACGGTGTTGATGGGAAACTCTGGTGTTCTAAATAGCTGGCGCAGCTCTGCCGCCTCTCCATTATGTATCCTATCTCTTATTCATATTGCCATATTTTATTGATTTGCACAAGGCAAGCCGGGTCATGTTAGGAAACGAGTGTGTGTGTGTGTGTGTGTGTGTGTGTGTGTGTGTGTGTGTGTGGGTATTTAGTGTGTATACATGCGAGTCAGCGAGGCCGGGTGAGAGCACAATGTGTTTATACACGCGCGTTACACCTCATCTTTTACGGCGTGTGAGGACTCAAACAGCCGAGGTGTTGGCTGAGCCAGGGTACATATGTTCCCCGCGATGTTTATTTGTACGACGAGTGCGATACCGTCGGCGTTGCTGCGAGACGTGCGGCGGCGTCGGCGGAGGTTCCCCCCCTCCTGGACGTTTCTTCTATTTCCAGGGCTCAGCGCTCAGTCATCTCAGCTGACGTCACCGACAGACGGGTTCGCCCGCACGGCAGCGTTTACTCGAAGCGTCGTCGCTCAAGGAAGCCATTTGCAAAATAAACACTTCCACTCGCTTCCAGGACGCAAAGGCGAGCGCGGCGTTGCAGGTTTTCTGTGTCAATTTCTTTCTCTTTTTTTTTTTGTTGTAACGCAGCGTCGACCTATAACATAAGCAGGAAGTTGAGGTTTCAGTTTGGCCTCAGATACGATCCCGCTACATCGGTTTCAGGAAACGACAAGTGACAGTTTCAAAGCAGTCTTGAAAACGGCAACCGCTTCACAGAATCGGGCCTGACCTCACGTTTTGTTTTCTCTCTCTTTCTTGCTGGGCGGAACGCATGCTAGTGTTTCTACAGCCCTCAATGTTCTCACTTGTACTTGGTCCTATTGAACCTGACGGCAGTGGAAGCCACTCGAGACACTGCTGGGTTGACAAACAAGCTTTTAGGTGCGTTACAAACGAAACCTGAGATGAATTTGACGGCGCACAAAGTTTGAGGCTCGACACCTGGAACGCGTTCTCAGAATCTGAAATTGTGATTTCTAATTAATTCCAAATGTCGTAGCACCACATGTGAAGTGGTGGCAAATTGATTCTTCAATTTGACACAACCTCAAATTTTATCACGGAATATTTGCGGAATCTTTTTCTGTATCAGACAGACACAAACAAATTAGGGGGCGTGTCAGCGTTAACACGTTAATTGCAATCAGAATAAAACCTGACATATTTGGGCTCAGCAGGATCCATGACAGAGGTCATGTTTTAGAAATAGAAATAATACGACCAAAAAATCTAAAAGGAAATCCTTTCTTTGTGTTCATCTCATTCCTAATTAAGCCACTGTGGTAAGAATTGCTGCAGAGAAGGAAAAATCCCAGAATTTGAAAAATGCAAATCAAAATGTGATTAGCCACAGTTAACTGTGGAATTTCAGAGATTAATCGCGATAAAAAAAAAAAATGTACGGTTCGACGACCTTAACACAAATTCATTTTTTTGTTTGTTAACAACAAACAAAGCAAAAATAATTGTTGTTGCCCTGGATGCAACAGGAGGGAGTGAGTGGGTTGCGGGTGGAAAATCACTTTGTCTCAACCAAATCACATCACGCGTGTTACTGAAAAATAATTTTTTTCCCCACCATTGTACAAGCACTCGCCGTCGGTCGAGTCGAGAGGACGCGGCCCCGAGTGACGGCGTTTGCCCCGGAGGCAAATCTCTCACTTCCGGTTTGTCGGGGTCAAAGGTCAGAGCATGGGAAATGTAGGTCTGTATCCAAGGAACACGTGGGTCTTTGTCCCATGTGTCTATGACCTTCCTAGCGGGCGCTATGGCCATTCTTGTGTTTCGGTCTGTGTAGGGGGCGCTATTGAGCAGATTGATGCGGTTCTTCAATAGAAAAACTTTTTTCAGCAGTTCTGACCTGTGTGCAAAATTTGGTGATTTTTGGAGTGGCGGAGCCACAGAAGGTGGGCGGAGCCACAGAGGTTGGGCGGAGCCACAGAAGGCGGCCTGGAGGGGGACAACAAGTTGTCTCCTCTGCGCGGTTGCCGAGCGGACGGGGCGAAGTGGACGACCGCCCTCAGCCATGAGCCCATTTCTGATACTTTTCCCACAAAGTGCGTCCGCGGCTCCTCTCGCTGCTCCACGCAGCCAAAACAGACACGAGAGCCGGGCCTCAAAAAAAAAAAATAAAAGAAAAAAAAGAAACACTAGTGCTTCCCACCACTCTGGCCATCTCCTCTTTCTCTCCGCCGTCCTAATTCTCTGGCCCTGCTCTGTGCTCTCACTTGCCCTCCTTTCCTGCCAACCCTTGCAGCCGCTTGCGCGCGTGCACGTGCGCGCGCGTGCGTGCGTGCGCGCGCGCGTGTGTGTGTGTGTGTGTGTGTGCGTGCCTCCCTTGAGCGAGCCGTTAAGTGCAAGCCTCCAAAAAAACTTCACAAAAGCCCATTTACAGTTGGCTAGAGCCACCCCACCTAACCCCACCCCCCCACCCCCTCCAACCCCACACCCACCCTCCTCTCAGCAGAAAGGCACCGATACGCGGAGTGACAGGGGACGCGAGCGGACGTGCGTGTCGCCCGCAGTTGCGCTGCGCGCGCACGCCCTTCACACTTCCCCTCTGGGGCAAAACGAGGCAGAGTGGCGGAGGCTGCGCTGAGGATGAATGATACAATGATACCCAGGCCTGACTTGTCAGTGGAGCTGAGAGCGGAGGATGAGGAGGGACTGGGGGGCGGGGGAGGGGTTGAGGGGTGGGAGGAGCTAGCCGCGGCGGCGGCGGCTCTGAATGCAGGAATTATTCTTCATCGTCTCACACTGTCGCTGCACGTTACGCTCAAAGCCTCGCCCCGCCAACAACGCGGAGGGAGAGACAGACAGAGGAGGGGGAGGGGCGTGGGTGGGGTTGGGTGTTGGGTGGTGGTGCTAGTGGGGGGAGGAGTCAGGAGCTGGGGGATCGTGGGGTGGGGTAGGGGGGGGGGGGCTGAAGGGCAGATATAATGACCACACTCTGCTTTCACACACTCGCGCTCGTCCCTTCTCCCGGCGCCACGCTCTCCGGCCCCCTCGCCCTCCTCCGTCCTTTTCACTCCGTCTTTTCCACCCTCCTCCTCCTCCTCCTCCTCCTTCCACTCCTCCCTCTTCCTCCCTCTTCCTCCTTGTCCTCCGCCGCGTTTGTTCTTTCTGTCTGTCACGCCAGCGCTAGAAAAGCTTTCAGGGAGATGGTGCACTCATTTGCTCTCTCTCGCCTCTCCCTTTCTTCCTTCCTTCCTTTCTTCCTCTCGTGGCTCAGTGTGGCGGAGGCGAGGGGACGAGGCAGCCCTCTGGCGACGTCACAAAATGATTAACTAACAGTCCCGGGTTAGTCAAGTATCCAAATGCTGTGTGTTGCTGTGTGTTGGTGCGTGTTGGCGTGCGCCCGCCCCCCCCGCGCTTCAGCACTCCGGCCTGTGCATTAAGGCGGCTATTAAGATCATAGTCGCACTATCACCCTGCACAATATCCATACGTGCATGCGGGTTGCGGTATCAGCTAAAGACTTGCCACGTTTCTATCAATAGGAGCGTTAAGGCGGTGAGTGGCTTGAGTGAGTGAGTGCTCGGGGAAGTTCTCGGCTGTGTCCGAAATCACTCACTTGTTCCTGACTCCGTGTTTCCTGTATGGGGAATTCTATGTAGCCACGTACTGCGTATAGTGCGCTTAGCTAAGACGCAACTATTGGCGCCGTTAATTGCGGTCACATTTATCCAAATCTCCCGTTGGCAGGTTGTAATAAATGAATGAATAATTGAATATATTAATGACACTAACTGTTTGGGGTCACATGTCTCATTTCTGCATTGAACTGCATTATCACCGGTTTTATGAAATGATTATCTTGAATATTCTGAACAAAGATCAGTCAAGATTTTACTGAACGAGTGTGGAAACATTTGATTGTTTATTGAAAACCGTTTCCAAAGTCCAATTAAAAGTGAATAGAATTCCAAGTGTGCACAATTCTGTGTGAACACACTGGACGTGGTTTTAAGAAGCCGAAAATACACACAACCAAGTGTGATCATAATACAAAGCTTTGTTTAAGAAATGTTTTTCATAGCAATTTTGAAGCATTCTCTAAAATCACACTCAAGGCAACAACTGCCAAAGCCATCCCATAATGTGCTTTAGCACATCCTGATTTTTGTGCACTAGTAATGTTCTTAGAACAATCCGGAAGATTTTTTTTCATGAAGATGGTAATAACGGAGTTCAATGCAGAAATGAGTCAGTGACCAAAACTCCTGCACAATGAATGATTGGACATATTGCTGGGTTGGTGACCATCGGCCGTACACTACTTTTAGTGATGCATTGTGGGATACATTGAGCGCACTATATAGTGAAGACCTATGTTCACTCAGGATTCGCACACCACCACAAAACGGCGTAGCCTCGAAGTAGTGCACTGTCGCAGTGAGTAGGCGTATTTCGGACACAGCCATACTTTCACGTGGCCTGTCTGTTCCACTGTATGACCAGGCAGCTTTCCGGATGCACTGACAGGACCTGGAGTCCATGACAAACTACACTGGTATGTTGAGAACCTGAACTTTTGAGAAACAAATCGCGAAAGCCAGAAGCAGATGCGGTCAGACACTGTAACGTCTCCTCTTTGAGCCCCACCGGCTGACCCTCACTCGTCGACAGCCCGTAAATTCATGTCTACCTGTTGGAGTAAAAACCACAGGGGCTGAAAGAAAAGCCACTCGAGCAAAACTCAAGGTGAAATGTGTGTGTGTGTGTGTGTGGCGCGTAAGGTGCTTGCTCAGACAGAGACTAGAGGATATTCAAAGTGAACACAACAAGAAAATTGTGTGTCGGCACTTTAACAGTGACAATCCCCAAAAGTCAAAATACAAAACAATATTTCTTGTTGGACTTTTGAGCTTCCTGATTGGAGTCTGCCAAGGAACTTGGCACTTCACAAGGAAGACGACAAGCAGTAAAGCTGCCGTAGAAGCTGCTGAGTAACTGAAAATGACCAAAGCAGGAAAACGCTTATTGTCAATTTGGTACATGTGACATTTAAACGATGACTGAGTCTGTTTGCCCAACTTAAAACGCTACATTTTAGATAATACAATGTAGTGAAAGGTAATGCTCAATCATTACTTTACACACTTTCATGTTTAACAGTCACATCTTACGATACGTTTGACGATGGATCTGGACAATTAGGTGCTATGGTGTTGGTCCTCCGACCCATGAGGACCTCCCGATATCAACCTCTTCAGTAGTGAAGCCACTCACGTTATCAGAATCTGCGTGAAAATGGTTTTCACCACAGAATATAAGAGACTTTTTTTTTGTAGGGACAAATTTTTGGAAGGGTGTGTTTGTGTTTGCATGTGTGGCACATGGAGATGCTAACCATCTGTGTTTCGGCGCAGAACGACACGGATTGGAAAAGAGCTTGCGGAAACCACAACCGAACTCGCCTCTGGCCAGCTGAGCTATTTCAAGTTCGGGGCAACCGACTCCGAACGTGATCCACATCAAACAACGAGCATATGTTGGCAGGGAACTTATGGACAGGCTGCCGAAATGACTGACGAGGCAACCTTGACATTCTCAGTGACGCCTCTTTCACCGTGGTTTTGCGCGACGGCCGCGGTAGGGTTGTGCGCTCATGGCCTCCGTGGACTTGGATGTACGGGCGAACTGGCGGCCGGGTTCGCGTTGGTCGAGCGTGCCGTAATGGGTCCTGCGGCGAGGTGAAGCCAGCAGACGTCGGCTCTGATTGATAGCAACAGGAGGACCTCCGAGTCTGAACACCCCGTCGCCCGCCGCTGCTTTGTTGCTCTAGCGATAGGTATCAGAGAACTAAAACAAGGCTGAATAGCGAAAGGGAGCAGGCGCTCGGAGAGGATAATAGCACAACTCTGTGTGAATGGAGTGTGCGGCCAATTCAAATACAGGATGTATTGTGCGACCCATTAAGTCGGCCAGCTGTCTGAACAAGCGTGCAGTCTAGGCCCCGTGTTTCCTTTAACGGACCAATTAATGAAGTTTTCTATGGAGTCGTTTATATGAATGTAAAACTCTAAAGGGCCCATTCAATGTAGGTTTGCGATCGAAAAATGTATTTTCTTTCGTGGCTAGCCGCGAGCTCAATGACACAAATCTGCTGTTTTATTATAAAGTGATGAAAGAAGCTAATTGGCCCATGTTGAAAGCTTACTTTGAGCTACTGCAGTGGTCGTTTTTTTTTTTCCTTCTCCATGCGCATTCCGTCTCAGCTCAGCTGATTGCAGCAAAACCTTCAGTCTGAATGCAGATGCGTTCCTTTTTCCATCACAGAATGGTTTTCGATCAGTTCGGTGTTCTTGCGTAGCGGATTGGTGCACACGAGGACAAAGAAGTCCTTCTTTACAGTGGCAAATGCATCTGAAAATAAGTTTTATGTGCTCCCTCCCTTTTCCCTAAACAAACACAAAAGCCGACTGTTTTTTTTGCCGCGACACCACTCTGTACTTTTGCATTTCCAGGAAAGCTCTCGGTGAAAAAAAAGACTGTGCTTTCATTTCAGATAACCAGGCGCGTCTGTGTGCGGGTTGTAAACACTTGTCCAAATTAGTCGAGCAGCGTGCCTGTGATTATTCTGCTTGTTAAAGATGCAGACCGATGCTCATTTTAACCACTGCGATTGCCAACATAAAGTCTAGGCTGTGAGTGTGTATTGCTCAAAAACACAATCACAAAAATCCAAGCTGTTTTCCTTTATTTTCCCCCACAGCAGCTGTGAAATCACAGGTCTATAGCAGTCACGCCATGGTGCAATGAATCATTCTGCACTTTTGGGTGTGATTGGTCTGGGTAATGAAAACTGATGAAGAGTAGCTAGTTTGGGGGCTTTTAACAGGTGAGCCTTTCTTACTCTGCCTCTCACTGTTTCCAAGTTGTCTGGACGCCAAAACAGTGCACACGCTCCTTTTTTTTTTCACAGCTGCAAACATTTGCAATAATGTCAAAAGGGCTATTCAGATTCGAAATGGCGCAAAAAGAGCAAACTGTGAAAAAAACTACTCTTCCGAGTTTTGATGATGACACGCACTCCAAATACACTGCATCATCAGAACTTATCCGTATCTAAGAGGGCATTACAAACACCTCGTGGCGTGACTGGCAGCCTCAATCGTTGCGTGTCGAAGACAGCGCGACGAGACTGCGAGGCACCTCAAGGTATTAAGACACGTTATGGCTGTAGGTTTAATAGCTGATGTGAATCAGAGACAGCCACTCCACAAACAGGCCCTTTGTGCACTTAGGTCGGATGGAGTAGAATCCAAACATTTCTGTTCAAAGAAAATTCATTGGCCATAATATCAATAAATTGTCAAAGTGATACTTTTAACAAGTCGAGAGTACTATTGCTAAAAACAGTCAAAGTGTTTCACGTTCTGGGGTGAAGAACCTCATCACTTACAGCGTTTGGATCACTCCCAAAGAGGTTTAGCATTGAAAATAACAGTTTCACGAAGAAAAAAAAAAAAAAAACTCCAGTAGGTTTTAAATACAAACTGCAGATTTTGGCCGTCTGCATAAAAAAAAAAAAAATAAGTCGATGAACCAATTACTGCCCGCTGGGACGTCAGAGCCATTACAGCGTTGCAGGAATGAGTAACAGTAATGACTGATGTATTGCATTTTTCCAGTCAGGAGCCCAACGCTAGGCTAGCTAGATGCGTACGGTAGATTACTCACTCTCAGCTGTTGCCAGTGGCATTAAAACAATAAAGCATTATATCAGATAGGTTATGGCAATATGCAGTGCATATTCATCAAATGGAAAAAGAGCACTTGTTCCAAATGGGAAAATAGCCTGCTATTAAGGCCCAGAGCTGTCTGCTGCAGCGGGGCCTATTGATTAGTAAATGGGCTTGAGAGAGAGGGGAAAGCAGACAGCAGCGTTCTCTTCAAGATTTGGCCTTTCACACAGAGTGTTTAAACTGTTCGTGCTTACCGATATTTGCATCTCCACGTGGACGTGCGCGTACGCGGCGCTGCGTTCGAGAGGAACCCATCCATCCACGCCGGCACGTTTACACGTATGTGAAAGGTATAAGCCCGCACACGCACATTGCTGACACGTTCGCAGTAATCAAGCGCATGTACACACGTTTACATTAGCAGCTTAAATATCAACAACAGTGAAGTGGTTCACACGCAAACAGACGCGCAAACACATTAGCCTAGGCGTGCTAGCGGGACAGCCGGCATACACAATACACACACACACGCACACGCACGCACACACACACACACACACACAGAAAGAGGATCAGCTCCAAACATTTTTGGTGGTGACTAAACTCCACCAAATATTTGTGTTGGCTGTTGGAATTGAGACATCCAGCAGAGCAAAGCAAGGCCTCTCTTGGCATTTTCACATTGTTAGTGCTATTATGATAACTGTTGTCACTACTTTCTTTAAGGTAGAATCCAACAAACCGAGCTGGTTGGGACCCTGTAGTTGTGGGTGGTCTGTTGCACCCTTAACTCATTCATCAAGTGAACGCTACCAAACACAGGGGGGGGAAAAAAACAACACAATTCGGGCACTGTTCGCACCAGGAGTACAGAATATTAGCTGAATAACATTAACCAGCCTCGTTTCCCAGAACTGTGACGGTACTGTGAGTCACAGATAGCTCTAGAGATAGAGTGGAGAGTCCATGTAAGAATGGTTGCACATTCCATCGAAACGCCACCAGCATACTGATGTTGACCCAACTTCCTTAGAAATTAGTCAAATTTTCAGATGTGATAATGTGCACAGGCTTTTCGCAGTATATCAGAGGCAAACGATTGATTTTCCATACGGAAAAACAAAAGCAATGAGGTGAAATCATTTTGGCTTTTCAAATTCTGCAGCAATGACAACAATTTTCAAAGACCAATAATGTTCCAATGATTCATTTCGAACTGCGAATTGACAGCCATAAAAAGAATAACCTCATAGATATCACTGAGAATTCAGAATGACTTGAGACTCCTTTAAGATTATTGGGAGGTTAATGGGAATGAAAGCACTGCCAAAGCTTGATGAAGATGCGTTTACTTTTTATTTCCAGTTTTTCTTCTTTGCTTTGACAGTCGGCTTTCACATTCATATCTGCTTTGCCACAATTGCTGGAATTGATTGATATGATTTTTTTTTTTTCAGTTGTATATACCAACCCCACCCCCGCCAGAATTAGAAAAGCGGAGAATACGACTAAAAACCACGTATCCATCTGCTGGCTATCCGATTAACTTTCCATCAATCTGATTCTAGTTCGGACGGACGGGGGTTAAAGAGGGAAGCCGGACGCTGGCGTCCATTAGGTCTCTTTCCTCGGAAAGGTCCACTGACGCACGGTGACACGGTGCACTCAGCACCGAGGGGAAGAAAAGAAAAGTGAAAAGAAAAAAAGAGAGAAAAAAAACAACCCCCAGTGCACAGTCATATTGTGAGATGACATGATGCGAGTAAACGGACATAGAAAGCCTCATTGTTCCCCTGGAGCTGGAGCGGCTCTGGGCTGAGATGCACCGGGTCGCTCGGCTCCGTTCTCCATATGGCTTCAATGGAATTTATGTTGGGCAGCCACCAATAAGCCAAACCTTGTTAGCAACATTATATCATTGAAGCCAAATCTAATTTCGGCCCCAGTGTGTTTTAATCGTCGGCGACTCTCCCCCTTGCTCTCGCGCTCTCTCTCTCTCTTACTCCCTCTCTCTCCTCCCTCTCTCTCTCCATCTGTCACTCTGTCCATCTCTCTATGTGAGTGTCACCTGCCCTCTGAGCTGGCGACGCTGGGTCTCGGCCTTGGCGTGAGAGCCCCGTTGCCCTGACTGGAGCCTTTGTTTTCCTCGGCAAATCTGTGAGAGTGTGTGTGAGCGTGTGTGTGTGAGCGTGTGTGTGTGTGAGCGTGTGTGTGTGTGTGTGTGTGTGTGTGTGTGTGCTGAAGGAGAATGTCAGAGTTGTTGATTTGTTACATCAGTAAGCATTCCTGAGACCCTCAGAGTGTGCCGAGTGGACAAACACGGCGGAAGAAGAATGTCTTTTTTTTTTTCTTTTCCTACCCCGTCCCCTCCACACGTCACTACGTTTCCATCTTGTTTCCTCGATGTTCATTAAAATCCAACAGGAAAACTGGACAAAAGAAGCGCGGATTGGAAACCATGGGATGCTGGGCACCGATTGGAGGGTTTTAATGGTTTGGAGAGAGAATAAATCCATCATTTCTAAACAGAAATAAGTTAGGGGTGCGTGTGATCAGGTACGGCGATGGTGTGTGTGTGCGTGCGTGCGTGCGTGCGTGCGTGCGTGTGTGTGTGTCAGGCTCAGCTCAAGGTTTTATGCCGGCTGCTTCGCTCTGTTGTCCGTTTCCTTAGCGAAGGGGCTAAAGCTCCCAGCAAACAGTGACACTGAGCAAGATACCATCTGCCTCTGCCCATCTCAGTCTCACGCTAGCACACACACACACACACACACACACACACACACGGGGACGAGGAGAGCCTCTAAAAACACCCATGCGCAGGCCGACTCTCTCTGCTCCGCTGAAAGTGTGCATATTTGAGGACGGCCCCGGCAACTGTAAATAATTCACCGGATTCGCAAACTGGCCGTCTCTCGCTGCAACCCAGGGGGGAAGTTTATCATGTGTGGCTCGCATGTGGATGGGAAGACATGTCAAGTGCCGCCTCGTTCCAGTCAGAAAGCCACAGGAAATAGGATCTTCAAAGTCAGCGCCACAGAGAGATGTTTTTAACATTAAGCTTCGCAGCGCCGCAGAAGAACGCCGCAGTAAATCAAAACAAATGACTAAATGTAACGCCTGCTGGCCCAGAATAACTTACTGTGCGAACTCCAGACTGACTTTGATTGGGCTCTCACATCTCGGCCTCTCGTCAGTCTTCATTTCATACGTATTTATTCTTTTTTTTTAAAGGTTTGTTGTTGAGCGACAAATGGAGCTCAGGTCAGTTTTTGGAGCAGAAAGAACCCCAGCGACAACTTGAACGCAACTATATCATTTATATTGCATGAAAAGATTTCTCATGCAATTTACACTCAGTGGCCACTTTATTAGGTAGGACGTTCAGTAGCTGGTTGGCACAAACAGCTAATCGGCCAGTCAGATGGCAGCGACTCGAACAGAAGACGTGGTGAAGACAGCTAGCTGAGCTCCAAAGCTTTGCATCAGAGTGAGGAAGAAAGGGGGGGGGGGATTTCAGTGACTTTTGAACACAGCACGGCGGTTTGGTGCCAGACGCGCTCCACTGAGACTGCTCATCCACTGGGATTTTCACTCGCAACCGTCTCCGGGGTTTGCAGAGAAGGGTTCCCAGAAGAGAAAACACCCAGCGAGCTGCGTGGACAAAAATCATCTGACATCAGGGGTCAAAGGTCAGAATAGGCAAAGACCACGGAGAGGCGAGGATGATTGAAGTAACCACCGGTTGCAGCCAGGGCACGAGCAGGGTACAATAGTCAGCCTCCGTCTTCAGAGGTCATTTTCCACGGGTTGGTCAGTTGATGAGCACTTCTTCAGTTTTGTGCTTTGCACTCCCAAAAAGACGACGATGTCATATAAGATTATGAGATTATTCCGATGCAAAAATTGGCGTACGTGTATTGTTCACATGCAACAGCGGAACCATAACTGTGTGGAAAATAAAGACGCTGGTGCCACGGGTCATAGAGACACTTGTTGTGTTGTGTTGTTCAGTTGGAGAGCCTTCTCTTAAAGAGACTCCTGTCAGCGGTTTTCAGCCGGGCTCCTCTTTACACGCCGCAAATAGTTTTTAGCGACAATTTCGGGTTAAGAAACAACAACAACAACAACAACAACAACAGGATTTTCTCATCAAAAATAAATAAATATATAAATAAATAAATAAACAAAAGTCAGTAAAGTAAATGAGAATAATAACATGTGGCCGTGCTGCTTCCAGGGGACACGGGAGTGTTTTCCTCCACACTGCGGCGCAGAAGTGCAGTGATATTAGATTAGCCTGCCGGGACTGAAGCCTCTCTGTCCCACTGAATGGACGGAGGAACCAGCGAGTCCATCACGTTCTCCGTGTGGGACCGCGTCCTCGGCGCGACTGAAGGCGCAGGAGTGCGTGTGTGTGTGTGTGTGTGTGTGTCACGGGTGTATTTTGATGTAATGCGATCAGTAATGAATTTTGTGTTGCATTAAAGGGGCGGCGGAGGGGGAGGGGAGGGGGGGGGGCAGGAACAGGAGGCGACTGACTACTAGTGTCCGTGCGTCTCCTACATCTAATCTAATGAGGCGGCGTGGGCTGGACGGGAGGTGGGGGGGGCTTGGGGGGGTCGGTAAAAAAGACTGATGAGGAGAGAGAGGGAGAGCGCGAGATGGGAAGAGAGGGAGGGGGGGGGGACAAATAAGGTTAAGACAGAGAGGAGGAAGAGGAGGGGGGGTTTGGGGGGGGGCATGGACGTGGCTGGAGATGGTCAAGGCAGGGGTGGGTGGGGGGGGGGGGCCTCGTCGATGCTAAACCCATTAGCCTCCCCCCCAACCCCTCCCCCGCCCCTACCGCAACACCCTGCAACCCCCCCTCCCCCTCCCGGACACAATCAAAGGAACTCTTGTTCATATGGGGGTGGGTGGGGGTGGCGGGGGAGGATTGGGGTGGGGGGGGAGGGGAGGGTCACTGCCGCTTCCTAAACGAGTTAACCATTTGGACCGTCAGGGCCAAAGGCATGTCTGCTGCGTATGAGCGGCAAAACAGCATGCAAATGTACGGACGCTTGCACACACACACACACACACACACACACACACACACACACACACACACACACATGCGCGCTGAAAGCCTCGACGTCAGGCTAAGGCATGTGCTGAAGTGGCAAAATGTGCAGAAAACACACACACGCACACACACACGCACGCACACACGCACGCACACACACACACACACACACACTCCAGACAGCCAGACCATCCTGGTAGCGGTGGCCTCATCCATCAGCAGCAGCAGCGCCAGGCTGGCCAACGACAGGGCGAGGAAGTGGCGCTGCCTACCAGGACACTCAGGTGGACTCAGCACATGCAATTACATTCATCAAACATTCAAACAAAAGCCAGGGACGGCGGATCGCGGCCGGTAGTTTGATTCCCCATTCATTGATCCAACGATACGCAAAGCCTTTTTTTTTTGGGGCGGGGGGGTTGTTGGTTTATTGTGTTTTCAGGATGTGTGTTGCACGTCTTTAACACCAGCAAAGACAACAATTCTGCAACACATCTGATAAATGAATCTCCTGATTTTGCTGGATAGGGTTTTTTTTTTTTGTAAGGTGTGGTTGCAATTACGGTTCCTTCAACTTTATGGCTCAATTCAGTATAGGGATGATTGTGTATGCATTTTATTGGCAAGGTAAAAAGGCATGGAGAAACACAGCAGTGTAGGAATGTGGAAGTGTTTCCTGTTTCACGACTGAACAATTCCTGGCTATTTTCTCTGTCTACTCTGTGTCACATGAACATCACAGGAAGTTTTCAAATTGTTTGCTTTATTATTTAGATATGAGCCAAGTGTCCTTCCATCCACACCGCACACACCACAATTCAGCTTCAACCTTTTTCCATTTGAGTCGCCTTTAAAAAACGTCCGTCCAGAGCTTGACAGATAAAGTTCTATTTAATTTCACAAAGTTAATAATATGACAATACTTGTTGTCCCAGGGTGGTTGTGTGTGAAGCATATCACTAGCAAAACCAAACAGCTCCAGCACTATTGAAAATCTAAAACCATACAACTATGTTGACTTGCGCTGTAAGAAGTTCATTGTCTAGAATGTAAATACTGCAAGCTGGCAATGCACTAACTTCTCCAAATGGAAGGATTTTATCAAGTGATGGACGAACGTGTTAAAAAAGTGAGTCTAATACGTGGCGTGTGAAGTTGAATGGGTGTGTATGTGGAAATGTTTAAACTGATTATACCTTGATAACAAAGCAGGCATATTGAAAACTGTCAGCGGTGTTGACGTGAGCCTACATGGGACAGTTTGAGTCTGGAAAATGCCTTTAAACTGTTGGACAGGCAGGCGACCGTGCTGTGACTGTATGGAAGGAACCATGTGTTGATTTGACCAAATGCACCAATGGACAGTACAGTGGTTGTTTTGAAATGATGAGAGGAGCGGTGCTGACATAACGTGAGTGTTATGTGAGCTCTGGTCACGTGTTATAACTGGCTCATACACTACACCATTCTTATCCAGGTCGGATGCTCTTCATCTCTAACAACTGGTGTGCAAATCTCAGTATAGACAATGAGATGATGTACGTTCATTGAACTTAAAAGGATTTAAAAGTGGTGTGTTTTTTCTTTTTTTTTTTTGTTCAGGCCGCCCTGGGATTGCGAGCTATTTTTCCTCTAGGCGTCCGCTAGCACTTGGATTCATGTACTTTGGTATTAGCTCGCTCTCTGCTCCCCACTGACCTGTAGCTGATCCAACTATGTCCCTGGACGGGGACTCGGACATGGCGTCGGCCAGTCTCTCTCGAAGGCCTTCGTCACTGGTGTCTGCAGAACCAACAATGTGCCTCGGGACGCCGAAGCTTTCTGGCCAGCTGCCGCACACTTCCAGCAGGGTCACGCCGCGTCCGTCAAAGGGACCTGCAAGCAGGAGCGATTGTTAATTGAAAGTGTGCCAGTGCAAATACATCAATACAGCGGGAGGATACAGTTGTCTGAAAAGTTGACGTTGCTTGAAAGGATTTATTTTCTGCAGTGTTTGCACATGGTAAAAAAAAAAAAGCAGAGCTTTTTTCGGTGGGGGTTGAGCAGATCTCCACGTGTGTGTGTGTGTGTGTGTGTGTGTGTGTGTGTGTGTGTGTGTGTGTGTCAGCGAGACGTCTAAATGACATCACGTTAAAGCGCACATTTCTTTAGGCAACCTCTCTGGTTTGCTTTTAGCAAATATTATGCATGTCTTCCGTCTTGTTGCGACACGTGTTGCCTTGAAAGTGAAAACAATGTTCAACATTTCAAGCTTCAGATTGTTGTGTGTGCGGGGGCGGGGCGTAGGAACAACATGAGCACGGAGCTGCTAGCGGTAGCGGTGAAAAGTGTTAGCGGTGGCGAGGAGCTGGTGGTTAAATGAACTGGCGACATGCGAGTTCTGGTGGCATCCGGCAGGTTGCTCAGCAGTACGACGCACGCACGCACGCACACACACACACACACACACGCACACGCACGCACGCACGCACACGCACACACCGCAAACAACTTGTAAGCAAAACACAATCTTCATGCCTGTCAAAGCGAATCTGCACAGACCTACACTGCACCTTAATCTGTTCTCCTTTCTGTCTGCTGTAATTTTGGCAATCAGAGAGATCTTGTGCTTTGGAGCCAGAGAGTCTGCAACCTGCTTCAGTGTGCGCGCGCGCGCGTGCGTGCGTGCCCGTGGCCTGTGTGTGTGTGTGTGTGTGTATGCTCGCGCATGCCTGTGTGTTACAGGGCAGCCAAGCAAACAGGCATGCAGACGCTAAAGCAAACTGGTTTATTCTATTAGCGTGTTAATTTGGCGTGGTCGCCGTGCCTGCCAAGCGCTCAGAGGTGGTAGAGGGAGAAGCGGGACGATTAGCCGGCGATGTTCGCAGCGGAATGCTACCGTTACGGCTCACGCTGGAAGGAAGAAGAGAGAGAAAAAAAAAAAAAGCAGCTAGGAAAACACATGACCTCACGGCTCCAGTTTCCGCTTATCGCTGTTTCATCGTTTCGATCCCACATGTCAGCATCTCCCCTCCTTGTTTACGCCCAGACAGTGGCGCGGCGGAAGTGACTTGAATCGGAATGGCGCAGGCAAACAACTTTTGTAAACACCGCTCGGGGCCCTTCCACTGCGAGACGCCCCCGGGGGTCAACAGGGGGGCAACACATGTGAATCGAATCCACGAGGAAACACTCAAGACGCCCGTAGGAATTCATTGGCGGACAGATAAATGCGCGATGGATCTGTAAGGAACTCTTTGTTGTGGCGTTGCCGAGTGCGTAACTATTTAGAAATCCCTGACATGTTGGGGTTAGCCGGGTTTGCAAACCGCTGTGTCGTCACACCGCCAGCCTTCCGACCCGAGCCTCAGCTTTGAAAGTGCAGAACTTTCAGAGGGTTGTGTCGGGAGGTGCGATGAGAACACGATGTGCGGTGGAAAGGTCACGTGACTTACTGATCACAGATGCCAGACAATACACTCAAACAACGGCACAATCCATGGGAAATATCTACTATTATCGACTACTATTTCAGGATAGATTTTAATTCCCTGTGAGTAGGAAAACATAAAACAAGTACTTTTAAATGACCTTGATATTTTTCAGTGGAAAAGTCTTATTTATTGGAAAGTACGGATTCACAGAGGCGGAAAAGGAATCGTCATCTTGTACTGACGTATAATTATGGATACTCGTGTAAAAATACTCTGTTGAAGTAAAGTGAGAAAGTACAGGTTCTGAAATGTACTTTTATTTTCCACATTTTTATTTTTCCAACATTATTTCTGACAACTATAATTATATTAATTATTGAATCTTTTCAAGACTTTTAAACACAAAAGTGACAAGCATGTTTTTCCAATTTTCTTTGGGTTATGAAAAGCGCGATATAAATCCAAGTTATTATTATTATTATTATTATTATTATTATTATTAGTAGTAGTATTATTGAAAAGCAGAAAGTACAGATATTTTTTGTACAAATGCGAGGAGTAAAAGTAACAAGTTGCCAGAAAAAGAAATATAAAGTAAATATACCTGAAAAATCTACTGAAGTACAGTAACAAAGTACTTGTACTTCATTAACTACCACCTCTGACGATTGATCAGAGCTTCTGCAGTTTTGGGCGTCGCCACCTTGTGACCTTGAAGAATCTTAAACCGTCGCCAAACCGCTGCTTTAAAAGAGCACTTTTGATCCCAAACTCGGTGACCTTAATACTCCGGCCATCCAAAGTAAACTTTCACATGCCTTCTTAATCGGCCTAACGTTGACGGCCCGACATGTTTTTGTGATGTAACTTATTCTTGCGCCAACGGTTTGTTACTTTACAAAGGCTCATTCACAGTCTTGTGCAGGTAGTTTGGCAGTATAATGGTTTTACCAGAGGTCACTGAAGAGAGGAGAGTGTGTGTGTGTGTGTGTGTGTGTGTGTGTGTGTGTGTGTGTGTGTGTGTGGGGGGGGTGTTCTTGTCTTCAGACTTCACTGGAACACGACGAGAGCCGTTCAATTGAAGAATCACTGCAAAATGAAAAACGCTGAATACAGAAACACGTGAGAGGGAAGCAGGAAGCCTCGGCCTCGCAGTCACTTTATGTGTTGCGCCTGTGTCTCGCATACTGCACACATGCGCGCACAGGAATGCTGCTGGAGTGGTCTTGTGGGTATCAGTGAAACCCCAGTGAGAAGACACACAGGACGACATCAAAGGAAAAAGTGAAGGACCAGGACAGAAAAGATCCTCTTTTCCTGGAAAAGACGAGCGGCCATGTGCGCCGTCTGTGTCTGGGTGAGTGTCTGTGTTTGCACTCTGCGAGCGCAGGAAGCGCACATGGACATGAGTTTTTGAGGCTGGCGGAGGCAGAGGCAACAGGACAAATGTGTGGAAGTATTTCGATTGTGGCTCGAGTGAAAAAAACATCAATTATGAATTGAATCTCGCCGGGTCTGCCTGCCCACCTGCCCGCCTGCCCGCCTGGCCAGTTTGTGCTCCAAGCTCTCTCATCCTACCGGTGGAAAGCTTTGAAGAGGTCCCTTTTTGATGAAATTTTAAAATATGTAGGCAGGTTAAACCTCTGCCAAAAGGTCGGCTGTGGGTTTTAGCGGGTTGCGCCTTTAATAGCAAAGGGCCACACTTCACTCTCTAACACTAAGCTGTCTTGTCCAGATGGGCTTTGAATGCTACACAATTTCATTTTCACTACACACACACACACACACACACACACGCACGCGCACACACACACACACACACACACACACACACACACACACACACACACACACACACACACACACACACACGCGCATATCCTGTTCTTCAGCATTAAATCAAAAACTGTGCAGAACATAACATTAAATCACCTCTCGGGCCAAACACAGGGGTCGCTCACCAAAACACACGCAAGGAAAAACACCACACACACTGACAAAGCTAAAGAGGAAGCCGTCAGGGAAAAAAAAATCAATCCAAAACACACACACACACACACACACACACACACACACGGCTGGCTTCTGAAGTGAAGTTTATCAGGAAGCAAAGCCACTGTGTTTGAACGAGAGAGCATGTGTGTGTGTGTGTGTGTGTGTGTGTGTGTGTGTGTGTGTGTGTGTGCATTGGGGGTGGGGTCGGGGTCTGTCAGCGTTATCACAGCAGGGAGCGTGGAGGCCCGTGCAGCCTTTCGCCCCAGCATTAGCACCTGTCACTGGGCTCGGAGAGGAGCTGAGATCTGCCAGGCCCTTGAGGTGCACGCACACACTTGCACCTACACACGCACACAAACACACGTGTGAACACACGCACGCGCGCGCACAAACACGGTAGTCTGCTCCCCGAAAAGCCGGTGAGCCGGGCAGATCAAAGGTTTTGACAGCGGTGGCTTTCCTGGATGATAAGAGCTTGGCAGGAGGTTAGGAAGGGCTTTAGGTTTATCAGACCCGGCTTTGACCAATATGGGTATTTGAAGGCCGCCACTGATAGCCTTAAACGGGAAAAAAAAAGAACCTGCCGGTGTTACGGGGACGTGTTGATTTTAGCCGGCCAACAATCACTTGCTGTTCGGTGAACTGCGTGAGTCAATTCATTCATTGATCCATTCGTAGGAGGTTCTGTTTTTCCACTGAGCGGAGGACTGCGAAGCTCAGTTGAAAATCTCACCGCGGAAGTGGTGGCGAATGTGTCTGAGTGTTTGCCGCTGTCTTCATTATATGTCGCTGCTGGGTGTCGATGCTGAACCAGGTGAGCTGCCATTGAAGAGAAGTACGATTTGTAAATAGTTTCACTCCGGTGGAGGACAGGCCGATCCAAATGTCAATCGATCGGAGAGTCAGTATGGGCACCGGATTGATATTTGACTGGACTGGAAGCTACATGTTCCTCTGCTCGGCATCTCTAAAAACTGAGTTCATCAATGATATGTCCTCACAAGAATATACAGCAAAAGGCTGCACATGCTGACAATTCACCGTCTTCGGAATTCGGCACCGCAAGGACTGGCCTGTGTCACACCTGCAGACTCGCCTGTTCTCTCTGGAAAGTCTTTTCGTTTGTGTCTGTGTGTGTCTGTGAAGGGCGGGGCCATCTCCTCTTGCAATCCTGGAACTGCAACTTATCCCCCCCATGTCCTCGAGACCGAGCGCCAAACATTTCCCAATCACTAGCCTTAAAAATGCTTCTGGCCATTTCAACACTTTTATTCCAGACGTGGTGCACCACATTTCAACTTTTCCTCATAAAAAAAAAAAAAACTTGAAGTGAAGCTGCGCAGCACCACATAACTGATTCGTCGCGCTTGCAACACGAAGCGGATTTTGACTCCTGACACCCATCAAGTCATCTCGCGGGACAGAACAATGCCCGCATTATTTCCATGCGACACACAGGCACATGGCCACTGATCTTACGCTGTTAGCACTTTTTGACGGCAAAGGCGAAATGGAGAAAGCGAGCGCCGTACCAACACACACACACACACACACACACATACACACACACACACACACACACACACACACACACACACACACACACAGGTATAATGTTATGATCCTTCAAGTCTCTGTTTCTGGGTTACCTGTGCATTTAAGATGTTAATGCCTGGTTTAATTTAATTCAATTAGTCTTTACTGCCACGAGGCTAACTGACCTAAGCTCTTTATTGAGGGTGCTGTAAAATACATAATGGTATGCGTGTGTGTGGGTGAGTGGGAAAGAGAGAGAGAGAGAGAGAGAGAGAGTGTGTGTGTGTGAGAGAGAGAGGAAGATAGAGAGAGATGGAAAGTGTGCCAAAATGGAGTGTTGGCCAGGTTGGGTTAAAAGGAATGGTGTGTTACTAACAAACAGATCGTAAATCAGGTGTTAGCTCAGGTGGGAAGTACACTGAGTTCATTATTAAGAGTTCATTAGGCACACCTCGAAAACCTGTGATCTGAGACAGGAGCTGGAAAAACAAGTCTTGCCTGTGTTAGACAGGAATTGTTCACTTTAGTTCAGTTTTGAGGGAAAGTCAATGCGAAGACAATGACAATGTCTGATTATTATAATCAATTGAAATTAATCATAAAAAGAGGGATTCGTTTTTTTAGTCAAAAGCTTTGTAGACTGTTTGATGATTGAAAACCTTTAAATATTTTTCATGAAATTATTTTTCAAAGCCAGGCACGAGGATTATGAAAGATTTGGTAAATGAACACCTCCAAGGTCATCAAAAAACATTAAATCATCAATAGTTATCCCAAATGTGTGTGTACAAATAACTGCTTGACAATGATGGGGAAAATACTGGCAGCTTTGTGACTGAGGTCTCTTTCACTGTAACAGTTGCTTCGAGGAATAAGGCGGCTCGGGGTGACAGAAATGAAGGCGACGGGGAGCAATGGAGAAACAGCCAACACAAGAAGCAATCAACACCACATCATGACCACAAGGAGGAAAACTATGAAAGGCATACGCTGTCAACACCAAGTGTAGGTGCTCACAATCTGCATGGGTTGTAAATGATTGCGTATTTGAAATAAGGTAATTTTTCAGAGGTAAGGTTGGAAGGTTGGGCCTGGATGTATAAATACACAAATAAAAGTCTTCACTCCATCAACATGTTCTTACGCAGCAGTGTGTGTGTGTGTGTGTGTGTGTGTGTGTGTGTGTGTGTGTGTGTGTGTGCATCCCCTGTACTGAGGTTGGACGGCAGTGAAAGGTCAGCGTACGCTTGCTACATTAGGCTAATCCTATTGCATACATACGTTTCAGCGCGGTGCTAATGCAGAGCACGCTCATTCATCTTCAAGCACAATGAGACAATTCATGTACGTAACTTCACAAGACCACACTTTTTTAGTCCCTCGGATGGTGCACACACGCACACACATACACTTCTATGACTGTGCTGTGAACCCGTGCTGACATCCCTTCAGGCTGTAAGTGTCTGTATGTCTGTGTGTGTCAGAGAACGACGAGGAGTGGGAGAGTGTCTCTGATATCCTCGGGGAGCGAGTGAGAGTGCTAGCTAGCTGGCAGAGTAGGTTTGTGGTGCAGTGTTAGTGTTAATGGAGATGTAAGCTCACAGGATTAGCACCCATAGGTAGGCGTGTGTGTGCGTGCGTGTGCGTGTGTGTGTGTTCTTGACAGCGATGGCCTTTCTTTCATTACATTAAGGCCAGTGCCTCTAAATCTTTTACTCCCCTTGCAGTCTCAGTGGTGTCAGCTAAGTGTTAGTAATCCCCATCAATACCACGATCTGCCTCCGGGCACTTTACTCACTACCACACACTCACACACACACACACTTATGCAAACTTGGACACCAAAACACATGGCACTCAGATATGAAGGACGCATTAACCTGTATGCAGTTAATTGCAGGCAGGTCCGAGACTAACCAATCACACGCATAACACTTCCTGGCCGTGAAGCTGAATCCAGACAAGTCAAATTGGACTGAAGAAGCAGACTAATGGAGTCTTAAAAGGCAAGTTAAGTCTTGTATGTGCCTGGCTGTGTTTGGGTACAACTGTCTGATTGAATTGAACTGAGGGACTAGTAGCACGGACCTTTTATAAGGAGACAGAGCACTCAGATCACTTTGAATGGAGAGACCTGGGATGGCAAAGACGCTGCATACCGACGTCATAGCCGAGTTGGGTAAATTACTGGCCAATCGTTTCAACTGTTTCAACTCGTGTATCCAGTAGCTTTTCACAACAGATGACAGTTAGAATAGTGTCTGAGCAAGTTAGTTATCTCTAACAATACAGAATGGCTCTGATCAGGCCATAACCATTGCTGGCATGCATTCAGTCGTAAGTGAAGATAGAGTCAGAAAATCTGCGAGCACTTTTAGTGGATGATTCTGTGGTAAGATTGGTAAGATTTCCTCCACATTTGACCCATCCCCTGAGCAGCAGTGGTTCCTTGGACTTGGGTGTGCAACACCAATTACTGAGTGCCTTGCAGGGTGGCAATGGGTACCATTTTTATAGTCTGTGGTATGACTCCATAATCACTCAGTTTCAGGGCGGACACTCTACCACTATACCACTGAGCTGGTTGTATTTTCATATGCAACATTTACCAATTGCCAATTACCATGTCAGAACATTGGCATGGTTGTGCCCCCATTCATTTTGAACGGGCACTCGACTCTTTGGGCATTTTGTTGTTGTCTCTAAGAGGGCTTCAAAGTGGCAAGATTTGCCTATAAGGATTTCAATGATAGTGATCACATCGACCGTGTTCAAGCCACTAGATTTTCATAGTGTGCCTTGAAGTGGCTTCAAAAATGTGTTTTAACTGCATTTCAAAAATAAATGAAATTGTGAAAAGCGTCGAGGATAGATACAGGAAGTGCGTCGACATGTCCAATGCGTACCCCATGTCCAACATTCCAACACTCTGGTGGGCATGTGTAGCTACATTAATTTTTGGCTGTTACTTAGCAGAAGCTTCTGCTGACCTTTCACGTGAAACTTCTCCCGATAATTCATTTAACTGGTGGCGTTGTACACTGCAAAATTACCTCCATTCTTGCTAACACTGCAAGTCCCTGTCTTGTTTTTTTTTTTATGGTTTCAAGCATGAAAAAACTCCACGCTAATGATGTTTGGCATTAGCTAACTGCTGGGCCACTGACGTACTATGACCTCACTCGGGCAGTCTGACATGACCAGTGCCATGGTTCTGTTCAGTATCCTACGGCTGTATAAAGGCCAGTATCGCTATCAATATATCGGATCAGTGCATTCAACTCTTTATGAACGTCACGTGAATCGGATTTTTTAAAAACTGAATGAAAACGTACTGACCTCAGTTCTCCGGTTATGAGCCTGAAGTATATTTGCCTACCACCATAAATACCGCCTGTTTGTAGGTGTTTCCATGCAAGGGCTTGTAAGAACCCCAAAAACAACACATATCCTTACACAGCCCCAGATCTGAAGCAAAGGGTTGAAATCCAACGAGCAAGAACTTGTACTTGTACTTCTAAGATGCTGAGCTGGGCCAAGAAACTGAACCACTGGGCCATCAAAGCTCACTCATCAACACACATTCAAGTATCTGCAAAGAGGTTAAACCAACTTATCAACGGTCTTATCATGAATACGGCCCATATTGGAAAAACTCCTATTGTACCATCCCATGGAATGTTTCGGAAGTAGAAAGAGTTTGCAGTGCGTTAGAAAGGCTGTCACTCATTCAGGCCGACTGCAAGTCAAGGGCGGATTAGTTCGATTGGGTGATAGAAAACAGCTGAGTGTAATTATGAACACAGCAGCAGCAGCTCTTCCGAATGCTTCTGACTGTTTACCGTGCCTTTTGTGTTTTATTCCCCGCTCATGCCTCAGGGGGCAATGAACGTGGCACTGGAGGAGACCCCTTACTCTCTCTCTCTCTCTCTCTCTCTCCCTCTCTCCCTCTCTCTCTGTGTCTCTCTCTCTCCCTCTCTCCTGGGTCCTCCTGGTGCTTTCCAGAGTGCATTAATAATCATCTGCAGGCTGATTACAAAGAGGGCCACATATTTAACACTGAGCAGAGGCCCTGAAAGTGCGTATCTGCTGACAAATGTGCGGTGCGTGTTTTGACAACGGCTAACGGCGTAGGTACGATCCTCGAGGCCGCGGCGCGCACACGCCCTCATGAATAGAGGAATTCATTTCATTTCCAACCACGGGCCTTTGGTCGAGGCAGAGCAATTTGAACCTCTGCAACATGTAGGGCTACACCTCAGGAACTTGCCGTCGCCGTTCACTCTCGCCTGACCCTCGTTTAGGGATCACAAATACACAATTATGTCAAGAATTACAAGGTCCGGTGTGCAGGAAAATAATCATGAAAAAAAAAAAAAAAAGGTGCCGCAGGCTGACAGCTGTTTGAGATATTAAGTGGCGGCAAATATTCTTTGAAGCTGCAAACTGGAGCCGGACAAATCTGGCACACTGGCTGAGCAAATTGTGATTAACTGCCCGAAGGCGGGAGAGGAGTATATTATTCATATGTCACAGAGGTTGCTTTGATGGTAAAACGACTGAATAACTACATGATGGGGGATGACAAACTGGCAGGTGGAACTTCACCTATACTAAATCTAAGTAACACATCTCAATGTTGTCACATTGAGCTGTCATTTATTTCTTCTTCTTCTTCTTCTTCAAAAAAAGAAGTAATTTTGCATAATTACAGATTCAACATTTGGCATTCTGATTTCTGAATATATAATATCTATCTATCTATCTATCTATCTATCTATCTATCTATCTACCACTGGTCCATCCATCCATCCATCCATCCATCCATCCATCCATCCACCAGTATTATTTTGTCTGAGTGGCGGTGCCTGTCCCTTCTGTGCGCGCCACATTGTATTCGGTCAAACCAAAACAAGGATTGGGGAGTGTATACTTCACGGTGCAAGCGGGGCCGGCTAATTGATTTCAGGCCAGATCATGTTGCCGTGTAATGGAGCAGGCTAACGTGATGATGAAGCCGGGATGGTCATGCTGATGGCTTTCACAGGGCCCCATTTGTTTGTCTGACAGGCGGCAGGCAGGGGTGTGTGTGCGCGCCGGCGTATCCCTGCGTTCGGCATAAAGGATATGGATTAAGCTATAGAGGTGACAGATGATATGTTTACAGGAGAATGTTTGCTTTCTGCACAGTATTCTATTACAGGGTTTGTGTGTGTCACCGCCTGTGAATACGCGCGTGAGAGAAAGATGGAGTGCGCCTTGTCGTCAGTGTTTTACAGGCCGTGTTGATGAGGCGCAGGCCTTTATCAATCACAAACTATTTACTCACTTCCTTCCTCATTGTCAAGTCTCTTGCCTCAACCTAATCCCCGGAGTCTTTCACTTCTTACTTTTATTTTTTTTCCGACTTTTTTTTTTTCCTCCCTGGGAAGTTGTCCAATCCAAATCCAAACCGGGGCTGTTTACTGAGGTTGCGACACTGCACAAATAAATACCTTAGCGTTATTTACAAAAACAGACTTTCTCGTATACAACGCCGCCCCTGAAACCTCATCTTCAGGACAACAGTGAAGTGGGTGGTGGGAGGTATGACTTGGAAGCAGTGCCGCTGACACAACCAAGGAGGGGTGTCACAACTCTCCGAATCAATAGCTGAACTTGACCTTTTGACTCTCGAGTCGAGTCAGTGTGTGTGACTCTTGTTTCAGTTACCGCAAAACTATATGTTGCAAATTCATCTTGAGGGTGTAATTAAGTTATTCTTATTGGCTGCACAGGAAGTCTGTCAGAGTTGGACCAAAAAAAAAAGGAAAAAGAAAATGTGTGATTTAACAATTTAGGACACAAAGATAAAAATTCAGCATGCAACAGTTTTGGAATCTCAAAGCTGTAAACTCATTCCCTGCCAATAAACACATGAACCATTATCAAATAGGACAAGTTCTTCAAACTATAAACTTTCTTTTTGGGTAAAACCGTCCAAGAAAAAAACAAAAAAAACAAACAAAACAATACAAAAATCGAATGCTTCTACCCTCAGACAAAAACAGATAAAAAAAGTTGATAGACTGAGGTGCAATAGGAGAAAAAAAGATCCTTAACACTCTATTTGTAAAACGCAAAGCACTGAGCAAGTCTAGTAAAACATATGCATCTTAAGAGGGGGTTGGGTGGTTGGCTTGACAAAGCACACAAGGCCACTGTTCATATCCTATTTCTTGTGATCTCCAACCTGAACAGCTAGCTTCTAGCTGCTAGCTGCTAGCTGCATCTATCCATGTGCCATGCGCGAATGACCCCATTCCAAAGAAGAGTAAAGAGGAAGCTGAAACCCTGGTGCCCCGTCAAAACTACAGTTGGGGCTATCGGAGTCTTTGGGTCAGATGTCACTGCAGTGGTGCAGCGTTAAATTGAACTCATTTTGGTGAAGCGAAAGTCCCCCGAGCTCAGCCAGGCCTCGACCTGCTGGTGACTTTCCACTTGCGTCCGTCCACACCGTGGAGCAGGCTGTGCATTGGCGTGACGCTCCTATGCCGTGTAAATAGCGACCGTGATTGCTGTGCCGTGCCCGCGTCCCTCTCGGGGGGCCAAAACCAAGAGGATTCTCAAAGCCGGAGCCCCATGTTGGCAGAAATCCTCCGCAATCCCATTTGATCTTAACGCCCTGCTGCTCCTAATGTGTCCCTAAGCTGTGCCTTATCACACCACGGGGACGATCCAAAGGGGATGGACCGGCCCAACGCGCAATTGCAATTGCAACGTGCACGTTTCTGCCGCCTCTGAGACACGAAGGGATCCCGCCAAGCCGCGGGACCAACTGAGAGTGAGGGCGGGACAGGTTGGAGCGGCGGGGAGGCAGAGAGAGAGAGAGAGAGCGAGAGAGAGAGAGAGAGAGCGGAATAAGGTGAAGAGAAGAGCATTACGCAGCAGCCGCTCAGCCAGCCTCTTTATTCTGAGAGAATAAATCCTCCATTATCGTGGCTCTCTCTTGGGTCTAAATGCAAGCATCTTACGGGGAATTAATCGTATTGGCCGGGGAGGGCTGGAGGGAGGCGGCGGGGGCAGGCTGGGCATTTCATTTCCTCCACAAGTTTGGGTGGGATTGTGCTCCGAGTGAGGCGGCCACGTGGGAATCGCCCTCCCCGTCCCTTTTGTCCCTGTCATCTCCTCGCTCTTGCCTCTCCTAAGCCATTTGTCTGCGTCTCTCGCAGACTGCAGAACGGCATCAACATTTTTTTTTAAATCTATTTTATTTCATTTATTCAGACATCCCAGTGCTCTTTTTCTATTCTGGCATTTCTTTTTCTATTCGCCACCGCCATCTGGCACTTCCAACCGCGTGCGTCCACGGCCAGTTTGGACACAGAGGAGCCGTCCACCCGTGTGGTTTCCAGTTGTGAGCGAGGCCTCGGAAGACTTCATGAATATGGATCCAACGGAAAGGGCTGGAAAAGTGAACGGAAAAAATAAAGAGAGTGTGAAAAAGTGTGTGTGTGTGTGCGTGTGTGTGTGTGTGTGTGTGTGTGTGTGAGTGTGTCACCAGCTCATGGCCAGGCGAACCTCTTCAGGCCTCTAAACAAGCACCATAAATTCACCCTCCACTTACCTGCAGTAAAAATGTCACGAGCAAGGCTTTTATTGGGCCACACACATACACACACACACGCGCGCGCGTGCGCACACACACACACATAACGAGCACAGTGAACTCACTTAAAAGTCACTAAATACACACACCATCACTTTCCTAGACACACACACGCACACACTGAAGCCTTTTACTCCCTGTCTATTTGCCATCTTCCCCCAGCGACGCAGCGGCTTTGCATTGATATTGACGTGACACGCTGCTAGGAGGCAGCGCGTCTATGCTAACAACATTAGCCAAATAGATCCTGTCACAGCCACTCTGTCACCTCCACTGGCGCCCGCCGTCCGACAAGCGGCGAGGCAACCATTAAATAAAAATTACATGAGGGCGGCGTCGCGTCGCAGGGTATAGTGGAAATAAAATAAAATATTTAACGTCACAAACCCCATTTTCCTGCGGAGGGGGACTTCAGCGTCACTCGCTGGGACACGGCGACAACAGTTTAGGGCGGCTTCGGAACAGCGTCGCAGTCGGACTGGGCTATTTAGTGATGAACGCCGGACGATTCAGGGAAAGGGGGGGTGGGGCAAGAAGGGTGAGTTGGAAAAAACGCCGTCCTTTTCAGGATGTTTTCACGATTATTCTCCCCCCCCCCCCTCCCCAGAATTTCACAGATACAGGGCCGTTCCATCTGGCAGGTCTGGTTAAAGGTCCTGGCATTTGTACTTGTACTGTAGACTAAGACCCAAGGAAATGATTGTGTTTGTTTACGTTCCGATACAATTAGTCATTCCCATCCAGGCAGAAGGCCGAACT
Source organism: Nelusetta ayraudi (assembly GCF_046127955.1). Taxonomy (NCBI): domain Eukaryota; kingdom Metazoa; phylum Chordata; class Actinopteri; order Tetraodontiformes; family Monacanthidae; genus Nelusetta; species Nelusetta ayraudi. Next base: position 5,389,633 of record NW_027466098.1, on the reverse strand, counting down.
TATCCCAGAAAAAAAAAAAAACGCTGTGCTTTTTGTCCAAAATAATATCAAGCAAGTCTCCCAACTTTTGAATGTCTTGTTCAATACCCACATTTGGTTTCCTTTGACGCAATGACATTTTAAAAGCCGAGCAGAGCTCCAGATTTTTGGTTCATGGGATGGTGGGTAGGTTTGGTGGAGCAACCAGACCTGAAAACCTCAGAGCGGCAAATATATTCACCTGACATAGAGTCTGTCACGTCTCGAACAAACTCAACCTCTAGCCGTATGGATTATTCCATCACACAGGTTCAACCTGCAAGCAGTTTGTTGTCAACAGAAGTTACTAAAAAAAATTTAACGGGAAGAAAGAAAAACAGAAGAGGGCGAAACCTTTTGATGCCGAAGTTTTGGGCCAGATCAGAAGAAACAATATTTGACTGAAATTCCTCATTTGAGTTTATTGAATGTTCTTCACGCTCGTTGCAAAAAGTACAGGGAGGCTAATCAAGTTCTATTTTCTCTCATTTGCAACAACTGATTCCTTTCACTTGAAAAAAAAATGAATAATAAAAGGAAACTTTTTAGCCGACCCCACTGATTTTTCAAAACGGAGCAATTCATCTCACTCCAAAAAAAAAGTTTGTTGCTTTCATCTCGGTTTTCAGCCGTGAGCTGCGAGGCCCTCCGCAGTCGTCACTCATCCTGGATCGGGATGCACTCTCTCCTCAGAAGTAGAGACGGTCAATGGGCAAAAACACCAGGAGAAGAAGAGGAAGAGGAGGGGGGGGGGGGAGGGGAAAAAAAGCTCTGAGATGAACCAAACAGTGTCATAATATTTACCAGTGAGATGCGTCTTATGTGTCTCGCTGTGTGCGCCTGTCCATTTGTTTGTGTGCACGGATGTTTGCGTGTGTGCGTGCGTGTGCGTGCTGAGCCGAGAGAGGAGGGACGGACAGACGGACGGACGGACGGAAGAATAGACGGATGGACGGACAGACGAAAGAATAGACGGATGGACGGACAGACGGAAGAATAGACGGATGGACGGACAGACGGAAGAATAGAAGGACGGATGGACGGACGGAAGAATAGACGGATGGACGGACGGACGGAAGAATAGACGGATGGATGGATGGATGGACGGACAGACAGACGGACGTCCTTGTGAAGATGGAAACCTGCCTGAGCACAAAAAGGTTAAAGGATGTTAAGCATGCAGGTCCGTCTCAATACACACACACACACACACATGAAAGCCAGCAGCGGTCAACTGTAATGTGCGTGTATGCGTCTGTGTGTGTGTGTGTGTGTGTGTGTGCGTGTGTGTGTGTGTGTGTGTGACACATCTGGGAGTGTAATCAGTGGGCTTCTTTCAAGAGCTGCCAAAGCAAACAGGCCAATAAGGAATACACTTTACAGACCATCGATCTCCGCTGGCCACGGCCAACACAAACACACACACACACACACACACACACACACACACACACACACACACACACTCACACACCACACAAGCAGGGATGAGCAGGCACAAATGCGACTGGATTTACAGAGTGTATGGGAAAGAATATCCACCAGAAATGTGGACGCACAGCAGGAGGGCACACAAACCCATGTGAACCCCGCCTACCCCCCTCCCCCCCCCCCCCCCACTCTCACACACACACACACACACACACACACACACACACACGCGCGCGCGCGCGTAAGAGGTTCCGCAGTCTGCTATAAAAACTAAAACACAAAAATGAGAATACGCTGCTATTGGCGCTAATGGCTAACGGCTAACAGTGAAAACAGCCGCTCGGTCACTTGGCCTGCAGAATCAATGAATGTGCACTTTAGACCTGCGTACGTTCCGGTCGGTTCTGGAACCTCCTGCAAGCTACTTGATTAAGAAAACGTTTCAAACTAATCAAAACACTGTTGCTATTTTGTTGCTGTGAACCCCCCCCCCCCGCCCCCCATCCCCCATTGATTCACACTGGATGAATGTGTTTCCCTCCAGCTTCTGCCAGACACTGAACCAGCACCGCTTCGAAAAGATAAGGCCCTCCGGCCGTGGCCCAAAAAAACTGGCCGGCACAACAAAGGCGGCAAGAGGAATGTGGAGAGAAAGCCAACACCACTTTTGATAATGCACAGAGAATTCCAAAGCCGGCGAGCTAAGTTCAGAAAGGTCGGATTTTCGGCGCTGATAAACGGCGTCCCGGCGAGCGGCGGACGGGCAAAGCGACGGCTCCTCCGATGAATCGAAAGCGTTGCGCAAAAAAAACCCCAACGCGCCGCCTCCCTGGATTTCCCTCTTTCTCTTCCAAGCAGACGGTGGGGGTAAACACAGAGAAAACAAATAAACAATGGAAATATTGTAACGGGGGCGCGGGTGGATGGAGGGGAGTCTCTGAATGATTCAGAGCATCCCGCACTGAGGAGCGTTCGAGAGCCTAAAACACTTCCAGATGATCCTCAGACAATAGAGGCAGAGAAAACAAGGCCGATACGTCATCCATTTACTTTGGGCCGCGCTTGGCGAACAACAATAAATCCTGGAGGGGCAGCAGGAGCACGCACGCACACGCACACGCACACACACGCACACACGCGCACACACGCGCACACACGCACGCACCAGTGAGCGAGCCTGCTTGCTCATGTGCATGCGCACTGATCTGGAAAGAGGAAACGAGATAGATTGAGCCGATAGGAAGCCGCGCTAAGTTGAAAGCCAAGACATAATGCGAGCCACCAACAGGTTGTTTTCGCAGGACGTTCAGGCAAAACAGTGGGCCGAGGGCGTGCTCGCGGGCGCGTGCACGTGCAACACGAGCGCGGACGCCCGTGGCAGCGGCCAAGTGCAGGAGACAGCCTCCATTGAGGAAACCAACGAGCTGTGCCTCTCCAGGGACTGCAGGGAAAGCACGCACACGCTCATGCACACACACAAACACATGCACACGATATCAGCGGCAGGACCAGAGCGAAAGGCAGAGTGTGTGACAGAGCTGGCAAACAGCGTGCGCCCGCTTGCACAAGTGAGTGGGATTTCTGAAAATGGTGTGAAAAACACGATGGAGAGATGAAGAATTCCACTCAATTTTTTTTTTCTTTGAGACTTTAAAGTATAGTCTGGTCTGGTCTGGTCTGGTCTGGTCTGGTCTGGTCTGGCGCTTGCTGGCATCGGCTGAGTTGAAACTGATCAAAATGCCTTCCTCATAGAACTCATAGAGTTCTTTTCTTAATTGGTGATAAAGTTCAGATAGTTTTTTTCCCCCAAATAAATGTTATTAAGGGTTAGGTATTACGAAGGTTACGCACTACTACAATTAGAATTTTATTATGTGAATAATAAAACAAAGCAACCAAAGCTTCCACGTTCCACCTACTTAAAAAACACGTTTCATTTTGAATGCACAAGGCCAGAAATAATTGAATGCTGTTATCATTGTTAAAAACAGAATTTTTTAAAAAAAAACCTTCAGTCCGGAGTCTCTGGTCGTGTCTTTAGAGAGGAACCAGGTGCTTCTCCAACAACTCAACAACAACAATTCAAAATATATGAAATAAACAAATGAATGAATGAATAAATAAATAAATGCTTTGCAAATGTTTTTCCTCTCTTCTACCACTGCAGCTTTGCTTTGAGCAGTAATATTTGTTTCGTACAACTTTTCTTTTGGGAGCTGCGCACGTCCCAAATCCAGGAGTCTGCAGACGAGAGCTTTGGCCCTCGGACAGGAGAGAGCCGATAAACCAAGCGGGCCGACTGCTCCCACAAATATTCCTGCTCGCTGTATTTCACTGCACTCGGATGGAGGCAGCTGTGAGGGAGAAAAAAAATTATTTAAAACAAGATTTAAAGGTAGGGGATATTGCAAAATGTACATAATAACAGGTCATACAGGGAAGATAATAAAAAAGCAATAAATAATCCCCAATAGCCAGTGCCACGACCAGGTTAAAAATACCAAGGCAGCAGGCCACAGGTTCGCCCGGAGGGCTCAGTAAAAATGAACCCTGTCGCAGGGACGAGGACGATTCAAGACGACCGACAACAAAAGACAGGGAAGAAAAGGGGGTAAAACGCAGCTCATAAACACATAAATCAGGCTGAGCCGACCCAGAAATCCAGCTGCAGGCTGTGCCTCGCCACGGCCTGCTCCCGAAACAAAAAAAAAAAAAATCAAAGTTATGGTCATAAAAACAAAAGTGATTCACTGCAGTTTTGTTTTTTCTCTCTTTCTCTCTCTCTCTCTCTCTTTTTTTTTTTTTTTTACCCCTTCGCTTCCATGGAAGCTGTTGCACGTGCAACAGCTTCCCTCCGTCCTTCCGGAAGCCTCAGAGGTCCCGCTGTTGCTCTCGACTTGATCCAGGAGACCTCCGTCCCGCCATGGAAACGGCGGCATTTTGCGGGGGTGGGGGGGGGGGGGGGGGTGGGGCTACGACTCGGAACGTGTGGCGCTATTTCAGTTTGTGTTGCTAACTGGTGTCCTATTAAGATGTCACAACTGTTGCATGTCTGTAATGGGAGGGGAGGGAGGGAGGAAGGTGGGGGAGGAGGTAAAGAGGGAGAGAGGGAGCTTTTTTTTTTTTTCAAATTTATTTCAACGAATTTCGGGGGGGGGCGGCCTCGGAGACGCTCGCGCTGAAAGGTTAAAACTGCAAGGTGAGGGGGGAGGGGGGTCAGGAGTGATGTCACTTCCTGCCGGAGGGCGCCGGACAGATAGAGAGTGAGGGGAGACGAGGGAAGATGAAAAAGGCCGAGCGAGGAGTGAGGTAACCATCTGCAGATGGACTCTGTGAGCGCGCGCGGGCGTGTGAGCGTTTGCTAGCTAGCTAGCGCGCGTAAGCACGCACGCGTAGGCAGCTGCAGGAAGGATCCCGCTGAGAAAGAGCAGGACTTCTTGTCATCCACTGTGGCCTGACATCAAGACGCGCACACACGCACACACACACACACACGCACGCGAGCACACATCAAAGGGTGCGTGGCCAGCGTCGTTCCAGCGCTGCGGCGGCGGCGAGGAGGAGGCGAACAACAACGGTGCTCACACACATACACACACACACACACACACACACACACACACACACCCACACACACACACTCGCAATTCTCTGACTCACTCTTGCAAACACACACGCTAACACGTATATACAGTATAATCAGTCACATTTGTACATTAAAAACAGACCAAGGCACGCGCGCACCGGTGCACGCACACACACACACACACACAGGCAGCCCACATAATAGGCCATTTCAGCACCAAGACCACAGCTAATACAGTAAATGACAGAGGAGCAGCGGGGAGGGAGCCAAGCTAAATGCGACACTGATTTTCTGTAGTCTGCAGTGTGTGTGTGTGTGTGTGTGTGCGTGTGTGTGTGTGTGTGTGTGTGTGTGTGTGTGTGTGTGTGTGTGTGTGTGTTTATCGGCCTGACACCAGGGCCATACAGGCTGAGGCTTAGATACTGGTGTGGTCGCTGTGTTGTTTGGTTCACAGTCCAGTCCAGTCCAGTACACACACACACACACACACACACACACACACACACGCACGCACACACACACTGCTGTCCTCAAACAGCACGGCTGCGGTGTTGGAAACTCTGACCAAAGTGTCAGTGGATGCATCAAAGCGGCCTAATGAGAGGACGAGGAAAAGCCAGTCAACAAGGCAGCTCACACCAGTCCAAAACACAGCAACACACTGCACCGAGCAGTCGGCCGGGGCTGTGTGTGTGTGTGTGTGTGTGTGATGACATGTACTTAGGTGGAGATGACGGGGGCGATGACACTTTTTCCTGGGTGTTCTCAGCGACTGCTGCGGGGATGAAACGCTTTACTGCTGGGATTCTTCCCTCGTTTTTTTTTTTTTTTTTTTTTCCTGGCTACCAACTACAATTTGAAACCACAGTTATGAGCTGAAAAGGGAAATATTGCCACCAAGTTATCTTCTGAATGGAAAATAAATTCAAGACGTCTATTTTTTATGGAATTCTGTCTTTTCCTTTCTTTCTTTTTTCTTCCCTTTTTTTTCAAACTGAAATTTGGCTTTCAAACGATATTTCAGCAACTGCTCCGAAACTTGGCAGCGTCTGAGGACCGAAGAACAGAGGAGGGAGGAAGAAGTCCCGGAGAGCACAGAGTGTAACGCCTTCACGCAAGAACCGACACAAAACACTTTGTGTTTTGTGTCGGTTCTTGCGTGCACGTTGCAAACAGCAGCGCAGCAACACTTACCGCGAATGGTCGGTTTATTTCTTTGCTCTCTCTCTCTTTTTTTTTTTAATATGAGTGACAACAAAGGTGATGTAAATACAAGCGTATGACATGAGGAATGACCTCGCATTATATGACATTATATGCCTACATCACCACCACGACGCCGTCCACTCGCCATCTCGTCGCACAGCAATGCAGCAGAGAATAAAGACGTGTGTGCCTGATGCTCTTTTGGCTTGGCATCAAATAGAGCATCGTCCGTCAGGCTTCTCAATGGAAACTATTTCCTCCACTGAGTGGGTCCACGCAAAGGAACAAATTCTGAGATTAACCGAATTTAAACCAGAACTTTATTGTGATGGCGCAAAAATGATCACTTAACAACTGATTGACTTTTTTTTTTTTTTTTTTTACCTTGTTTGTATTTCATGCCGTGTCGCAAAAAAGATGAGGGACAACTATGCATGCTATATGTAGTCTGAGTATTACGCATGTAAATATTCCACTGCACTTTGGTCCAAACGTTGCTCTCAGCTCGATAAGCAATTTATGGTAAAAGTCACGAATAAACACAGAGAGCCAAGGACAGAGAATGGACACAGTGGATGAAGCAGAGAGATGGAGGGAATATATCAAGTATCACCTCTGGAGAGTTCTCAGGTAATGACAAACTAGCAGCCACCTGGCAAAAAGTTTTTTTTGTTTTTTTTTTTAGCCTAAAACTTAAAATATGTTTCTTAAACACAACATATCACATAATGTTGATGGTGACGATGACAATGAATACCTCAAAAGGTGAAATTGATGTCCTTTTCCCAGATACATTGGCAATATTGATTCATTCGTTGGCTTTTGCCCGGTCCTTCTTTACCAGTGGCTAGGTAGCAGTTTGCCCCCAGCCCCACTGCACATAAATCAAGTCTCCTGCCGTGCGTGTGCCTCCGCCCCTGCTGTGCAAATTTGTCCAATTAGCCACGGCCCCCGGGGAGTGTGAGTGTGCAAACACACACACACTCATACACACACAGGCCCCCAGAATCCAGTGTGAAATGGGGCTCTGCCACAGTGTGAGGATTAAGCGACAATAAAACGCATTTCACGGCCGCGGTGCTTTACAGGAGCGACCTCCATAAAGCTTGAGCCAAAACACGGCAGCTAACCCACAGCAGTTTACCAGCCAAGCCCCGCCCCCCAAATAAATCCACACCCTGGGAAAAAAAAAGAGAGATGTATCAATCAACACTGCCTTCAGCGACACAACCGACTGGCCAAGTTGTTTTTCTGAATGGACTGATACTTCCCGCTCTGGCAGCAGACTGCACAAGGTTTAAAGTAATTAGGTCGTTTATGGCAACCCAGTGACAAATGCCGCAGTCACGCGCCGAGGTCCTATGAAATATTATAACAAGTAACTGGAGTCACTCCTCTCTGACATGCGGATCAAAAGGTGTAATGCTGCCGTGTAAGGCTCCCACATTTGACACATTCACTGTTGCTGCACGAAAAAGAAACTTATGAGAGTATTATATTAAAAGTAGAAAGTGTACAACCAAAATATGCCTGGTATTCTACGATGCACAAGAACACAAACAATGTGACTGTACTATAAAACTTCATATGGGAGAAGCTCATGGTTGTGTAACTAATCTGTATTGGCAGCAATGATGAGTAACAAGATCATTGAAGTGTATGAAGTTATAGGGCTGTAAAGTTATTGGGCTGTATGATGTAAAGTTAAAGGGCTGTATGATGTAAAGTTATAGGGCTGTATGATGTAAAGTTATAGGGCTGTATGATGTAAAGTTAAAGGGCTGTATGATGTAAAGTTATAGGGCTGTATGATGTAAAGTTAAAGGGCTGTATGATGTAAAGTTATAATGATGTAAAGTTATTGGGCTGTATGATGTAAAGTTATAGGGCTGTAAAGTTATTGGGCTGTATGATGTAAAGTTAAAGGGCTGTATGATGTAAAGTTATAGGGCTGTATGATGTAAAGTTATAGGGCTGTATGATGTAAAGTTAAAGGGCTGTATGATGTAAAGTTATAGGGCTGTATGATGTAAAGTTAAAGGGCTGTATGATGTAAAGTTATAGGGCTGTATGATGTAAAGTTAAAGGGCTGTATGATGTAAAGTTATAGGGCTGTATGATGTAAAGTTAAAGGGCTGTATGATGTAAAGTTATAGGGCTGTATGATGTAAAGTTAAAGGGCTGTATGATGTAAAGTTATAGGGATGTAAAGTTATAGGGCTGTATGATGTAAAGTTAAAGGGCTGTATAATGTAAAGTTATAGGGATGTAAAGTTATGGGGCTGTATGATGTAAAGTTATGGGGCTGTATGATGGCTGCATGAGGCCTTTTTGTCAGGCTGTTCTCTAGACAGACCAGGGGTCTGTGCTATTCATGTGTTGAACAGAACTTCAAATAAAAAAGTGTTGCTAATGATTTCATGACTCTTTGCTGGACTATTTCTTCAAGGGCTGCACAGACGTATGGTCACATTGCTGCTTGTGGATCCAACCCTAATTCGTCTCATGGGTTGAGATGATGAGTCAGATAAAATTTGAACTACTTCAATGATTTACTGAAACCGGCAGCATTTAACATTACATTTGACGTGCATAAGCCATTGAACCCTTTTGTGCCCGAACGAACGAATGAATGAATGAATGCACCGTCCTCTATGGTCATAAAGGTGTGATTACGTATTGCAAGTGTGTACACAGCACGGTGTCTGTGTGTGTGTGTGTGTGTGTGTGTGTGTGTGTGTGTGTTGATGCAGACAGTAGCCCTGTGGTGGCGGCCAGGAGTTAAGGCTCTTATATGGAGGATAATCCAGGATAGCTATGGGGTCTTAACTCACTCCTCCAACACAAAGGGTGTCAGCGGATGGGAGGGAGCACCCAGAGGTGTGAATGGAGGACAGAAAATTTTCTGCGCATCTTTCAAGCTCTTAAATGAGGGAGATGACTGTCCCAGTGTCCCAGTATGATTTACAGTGCTGGTCTTGGGGTGAGTTCATCATACATGTGTGGAAAAATGTAGGCACATGGGCTGCGGCCATCTGAGGATGCACAACAATCAAAGGCTTGTTAGTGGTGTTGGGGGAAATGTGCTGCCAGTTCACAGAATTGTGAAGGCAGACAGAGGGAAATGAGTTAATGACCTGAGGAGAGAGTGGGCGAAAAAAAAAAAAAAAAGTCACCACAAAAAGATGGGTTTTTATCACTTGTTATTTAATCATGCCTTTATAAAATTTGCCTTTTGCGAGCCACTCCAAAGGGATCACGCTGTGGTACAGTAATGCAAATTGAATCGGGGGCGGAGGGGGCGGGGGTGGGTGGGTGGGTGTTAGGTCGAAAATATCAGAGAGTTCAAGGTGAGAAGAAGAGAGAAGGCGTCAGGTGACACGAAGAGGAGGGAAAGTCGAGATATCCAATGAAAACAAAAGGAACAAGTGAGAGAAAGTGATAAGCAGGAACTCGACAACGCTGTTTTTCTCCGTGTTGATAAAAAAATGGCTTTGTGTGCGCGTGTGCGTGCGTGCGTGCGTGCGTGCGTATGTGCGACTTGACAGATCAGGCGGGGGCGTTATGAGGCGAGGTAAATCGGCCTAAACCTGGTGCTAATGTCTTGGTGGGGGTGTGGGAGAGATTAATAAGGACTCGCTCCAAAAGGCTTTAGCGGGCCCACTAAGATTCTTAACCCGCCTAACCTCCCCTGGCGCCGCCCGGAATCCAAAATGTCCCTGGATGTTGACGCAAAAACACACTCACATGAGTTTCATTTCCCACTGCATAATCAATCAGCCCCACTGGATTTGGGATTTTTTTTTTTTTTTTTTTTTTTTTTACTTCTCAGCTTAGGTGGCGGCACCTGTAACACTCTGGTCAACGTTGAAGAGCAGGTGGCAAGTACGGAAAACAGTCAATGGTACAGACCAGTAGCCTAATAAACGCAAAGCGGTACCGGTGGCTTCCATCGTATTTTGACGGAAATGATTGCACGTGCCCAAGAAAAATACTATCATAGGCCCGAGCATATTGTGACCTATAAAGCACAACGGTTGAAAAACACCTGTTGTAGATCATTACCTTTTTCTCTCCACGCTCACTTCATTTATTACTTCTTTCGTTAGCACGTGCTGGCTTGTGTGACATATATATATATATATATATATATGTATATATATATATATATATGTATATATATACATATATATATATATATATACATATATATATATATAAATATATATACATATATATATATATATATATACATATATATATATATATATATATATATATATATAAATATATATATATACATATATATATGTATGTATATATATATATATATACGTATACATATATATATATATATATATATATATATATATATATATATATATATACATATGTATATATATATATGTCTGTATTTATGTATTGTGTGTGTAAGCAAGAGCCCTACTATGTGTGCTAATGAATCCACTGCAGCCATGTAACTAGAAGGGTAACTTATTGTCCATTAAGGGATTTTCGGAATGCTGGATCGTACATCGCACAGAGGAAAAAAGACCGTACGACTACGCTAATTATCGTAGCCAGTAACACTTCTCCCGTGGTCATTGCTTCTTTTTTTTTTTTGGGAGAAACGGTGATGGGTAGGGAAAATTAAAAAAAAAAAAAAGAAAAAGAAAATTGTGCAATTGGCCATGTTTTTGATTCCACCCTGTTGACTCACTGTTCTTTCACCGATGATTAAAGACTTACCAGCTAGATCTTGTTTTCAGCCATAAATCTACCGGCCATAAAATGGAAGCCCACACCAAAAGCCTGTGGTGAGCATCCAGGAAATGAACCTAAGAGAAACGCTAGCTGCAGACCTTTTTTCCTTTCTTCTTCTTCTTTTTTTTTTTTTTTTTTTAAATAAAGCTGCCAACTCTCAAGTTTAGTAATTATTACATTTCCCTGATTTCCTTGCTCATTACTGCGCTGTTTACAGGTTGTTTGGTTTGGCTTCATCACCGCGCTCCCAGTCTTGTTTTGTCGCACCATGTGTTGGTTTTTCCCTGTCAAATTCATTAAAGTTACATCTTATCCCATCTTATGTTAAGTACCTGTCACGGGATAAGTGTAATTTGGTGCAATTTGTGTCCCATGTATTACGATGGCGGGACAAGCCCTGACCTAATCTGCACTGGGTGGGATTGAGACACAAATCTGGATCATTATTGATTCACAACAACAGCTTTCAGCCTTTGCCCTCTGGTAAGGAGTGATAATCTTCACTTTTGGCTCCCTGTTGCTGAGGTTTTTTGGTTTTTTTTTGCTCACGAAAACCCAATTTTTTGAAAATTAAACCCAGTCTTTCCCTTTATTTATTTCTAACAGATAACTTCAATCCATCTAATTACATATAGTCCTTGACTTCCTCAATTGTTTTAGCTTAAATTACCCGAGGCGAATAGTATCAGCCAAACAGAGCAAATATGATGATTCCTGTGTTGCTCCTCACCAGCACGCTGCTGCTATCATAATCTTTACTTTATCTCTTTCAGGCCACATTCACTGTTTTTCTTTTCCCACCAACCTCTGTTTTGGTACTGATTTATGACATCAGTCAATTCAAGCTTTAACCATGCCCAGCTCTCTTTCCATGCTGGTTGATGTGGCCTGTGTGTTTGGGTTGCCCCCCTAATGAGAGATCAAAGCGCTGAGGCCCTGACCCTGCGAGGAGGTGCTGGGAGAGGAGCTTTAAATCTTTGTGCCTCTCGCAAACTCCCCCTTTCTCCCACTCCCTCTCTGATGTTACAAAAATACACGCAAAGCCGCGCTAGTTACAGGCTACCCGGAATTTGCCCCAAAAAAAAGGAAAGAAGTTGAGCGTCGAACACAAAAATATGAGTTATTGTAAAGTGATTACTGTGTGTGTTGTGCCTACAAACAATGTTGAGAGAGAAAGTTTAAAGCAGCACAATGCAAATTTGCTAATGGATATTTCATTTCATTAGTGTCGATGACACAGTGTGTGCAGCAAGCTTTACATATTACCATATAGCCCTGGTTGTGTTGGCCAACTCCCTTGGGTGAGAAAAATCCTGTATAGTCCAGAAAACGACACTTGACTGGTGCAAGAACACCAGGACAGCATAGCGCACTATGGTACGTTAACAAATCAACAAGTCTATTTATATAAGGGTTGTTTTATGGTACGAAGGGTTGCTTCATGGTATAACTTGTAATCAGCTGAGTATGTTCAAATTGGGATCAGTCTAAGTATTTGCTTCTTCCTGTTCCGTTTTGGACAAAAGAGAAAGGAGAAGAACCAAACTAATTGTATATTGATAGCATAAGAATACATAATACGAAATATGTTTGTGTGCTGGTTTTTCTGTACATTTCTGTATCTATTAATCTGTTTTAATTTCATCTTAAATTGTTCAAAATAAAGTTATTAAAGTGAACGTTTTTTGGATCCCCGATTAATTGTCTTTCCTTTAGTTAACATGCTTTTTTAACGACTTGATACAACACGCAACATTGTCACCTTTTTAACGTCATATCCATCGGAGTCAAGCTTTAACCTCAAGCGCGATACTCTTTTCTAATGTCCTCGACTGCCAGTTTCCTCCTTTGTCTCTGACTTGACGACGGCCTGGGTGCGTGCCAGCCGTCAAGCCTTCGCCATGTTCCAACATCCTTCCTGCAGGACAGGGATCGATGCGAGCGCAGACACTTAGGCAGCTCACTCTCGACAGTGTATTGTGAAGGGGCTGTCAAGCCGCCGACAACGCCGTGGGTAAACACGCGTCACGCGACTCATTGCGGCACCTGCAAGGCCGCGCACTCGGTTCGGGACGCGACCAAGCGCGCATACCTTTGACATGCGGGGGCCGTCGTCCTGGTGCGGGGCGGTGGGGGTGTGGGGGGGCTCTCGGCTCTGGAGGAGTCTAATATTTCAGTAATGCGATGGAGTTTGATTGAGGGTGTCCAGTGTCCCATAGCGCCGCTGTTTTATTAGCGCAAAGAGCACTCGGGGGCTCTCCAGTTCAACACAAACACACGCGCACCGACACGCTCGCACATCCCTCGACGAGGAGAGGACCGCAGCGGTGGGAAGAGCGCCGGTCCTCCGCGCAGAGCGGCCGAGGTTCAGTCACGGACCGCCGTGGCCGCGTCGGGGACGCTCCTGTGCAGGGCACTGAACAAACAAAGAGCTGCGAAATGTGGGGATGCATCCATGCCACTCCTTTGTGGAGTACGAGTATCTGCTTTTCAGTACTCACTGATACCGATACCGAGTACTTTAATAAGGCCGTTGCACATTACAGAATTACTGATGTTTGCTTGTTTGGACATAATTCCTCGGCACGTTTTGGGGCGACTGACACAAGTTTCACTGGTAACCGATACTGGTATCTGTAATGGTGCATCAACAGTAAAATAAATGTATTCAGTAACTTTCATTCATTGAACACACGCAAATTGCAAATTGCTCTGCTGTTGCATTAAAACTGAAAACTACTATCAGAATCCAATAATTCTAGATAGCATGTACACACTTCTTCACACACTGACTTCCTTTCCTTCAGGTTTGGCCACAGCCAATCATCTCTCTGCATCTCACACCCTGCCCTCTGCACCCTCTCCTCTCACACCAACTACCTTCACGTCCTCTGTCGCTACCTTCAGAAATCTTTTTGCTCTTCTTCTGGACTCCCTGTTGTCTCGTTCCGACCTCACCGTACTTCCATCCACACGTTCACTGTCCTGCCTGGGAAAATGTCCAATCCATGTCAGCCCGGCCTCTCTGGCTTCATCTCCAAAATATCTAACACGCTCTCTCACATGCTCACCCTTTAATCTAATCACATCTCACACGTTCCCCCCCTCTCTTTAGACCCTCCTGCACCTTCATGACTGTACCAAATGTGCATACTTGCACATCCATGCATTGTGCCCGTTCTCATTTGTATGCTGGTTTTCAACACAAAGCACCCATTTCTTTACTCAGTTTCAGATTTTATGTTTGTCCCCAACAGCAGCAGAAAAGGAAAAGGACTTGAAAAGTGAAAACGAGTGCAACAAGACAAACCTCCGATCACATTTCACTTTGGCCTACGGCTGCGGCTCCTACTTGCCGAGACCTTATCAGAAAATGGCAGAAGTGGCGTAAACACCAGACCACTGTTGACCTCCCACAGGTGACTCCAAAATGATAAGGACACAATGGTTCCTTGGTAGCACAATTCCACAGTGATGAGATGTTCTCTTCTTTAGAGACTACAGTACTAATAGGGCTTGCCAACACTGCAATGGGAGCAGATTTTGGAAGCTCTACTCGGAAAAACATGAACAAAAAAAACCAAAGTGTATGCATCAAAGCTGTCTGAGTAACAGGCTGCATTGATTGTGTGGACACAGGCCATATGGGCTAAAAGCTCTGATAATGTATCGAGGTACGTCAGCTTCTGCTGGGCACTAGTTAAGTCACGACTAATTCCCTGTACGTCTCGAAAAAGAAAAGTCAATATGAAATTTGAACAACTCCATTGGAGTCAATTCTTCCATATTTGCCCCCCCCCCCCCACCCCCGCCAACAGTGATATGAGCTTCCTCGGCTCTTTTATCACAAAACACTATCAGGGGAGCATCTCCAGCTGTGCTATTGACAGGGAGAGCAGTGTCCGGATAATGCATAGACCGTGACTACAGAGTGGATCGTATTAACACATTTTATTGACGCGGCTTTCGACAGATATCATGTTCATACGCTGCGGCTCTGGCGTGCGGGAGCGGTCCATATGAACCGGCGATGCGGCTCGGAGCATAATCTTGTGATCACATAATGGACTAATGACATTATGAAATCATCGCATTATGCGAATCACGCTCATAAGACTTGCATTTGCTCGTCACTGACCACCGTGCGGCCGGGGCCAAGAGGGGCCTCCTCCTCCTCTTCCTCCTCCTCCTCCAACTCCTCTTCCTGCGAAGACCAACCCACGGGAGCCATCGCCTCACGCAGCTCTTTTGAAACGCTCGCTTAATGTGGAAATCAGTTGAAGGAACATCGGCAGCTTCAGGAAAACAACGTTGACAGCAACAAAAATGGACCTAGTGTAAAAAAATACAACATTTGGATGTAGTTGACTTTACTCAAGGGCTGATCTATGCCAGTGGTTCTCAACTGGTGGAGTCTCAGGACTCACATTTTTATCTTATAATGCAGTCACGACACAAAGTTATTCCACAAAAATAAAAACACCAGCCCACTTTGTTTTTTTTTTGTTTTTTTTTATCATGCCCAGCAAATTAATTACTGGAAATATTGAATAGAATTCTGTGTCCTGCAAAATGAATTCCCAACATTTTCTTGATATATATTTTACTAATTTTAATTTTTTTTAAAAAAAAGGGAAACTGTCCATGAAGCCATGACCCAATCAAAACAGCTCCGCGACCCACCAGTTGAGAAACGCTCATCTATAATATGTCATTTGACACGTTTCATGTGTAATCATGAGACTTGCATGAACTCCGCAGGCATCCAAAGCAGAAGCCTACCAGAGACCCCCCCCCCACCCCCATCCTCCTCCCACCCTCATGCGGCCGGGATGATGAAATTAGTTTGGGTCGGTTATCAGCGTTTCAGCATTAATGCCCAACATGGGGCTTCTTGTCCGCATCCTCTGGTGCGGCCACCCTGTTTGTGTTTGGCTGCCGTCCGCGCTGTTACAAGCTCATTCATGTGGCATTTCCCAACTGCCCGCAAATAAGATTGCGGGCAGTTGGGAAAAACTTAATTTCTCTGTTGATCTGCGGTGGCTGTCACCGTTGCCCACCCAACTCAGCAGCGAGAACGCACAATGGCTCCCTTGTTTTCCAGCTCCTTGGCAACGCTGGACGCGGTGCGGGGACACTTTACGCGAGGAGGCAGTGCACCTTTTGCAAAGGCTGAGTCCTATCGCGCAACAATTAGCTATTAGCATGATCAAAAACACCTTTGCTAATCGGCGGTACCGACAGCCTTTCGGGCCTCCTCCGGCCTCCTGGTGGTTAAATACTTGAGACTCGCCAACATTTAAAAAAACAAAATCAAAACTGAAGAAGCCTTTCAGATAAGAAGGCGAAAAGTCTTCAAGATCGTATGAACGAGTCCAGTCGCCTTACTTAACCCTTCTACATTGAAGGTCCAAGGGGAGGCGGCTTAGAGGAGACAATTGAAAAGGTCCAGTGTGTGAAATTTGGCTTGATTTGTAATTTTTTCATTGGCATACATATTGCCCATGAATACACTCATCAAAGTGTATACTCGCAGTACAATATGAGTAATTTGGTTGGCTTCCTTAAATATTGGTTTCCCACACACTGGACCTTTTAAAATGCATGACTGAGAACCTTCACAGACAATAAGCCCGATGGATTCCGGTCAACTCGCTGAGAGACATTAGCTTCTTTGTGGTGTCTTGTGAAGACAATGAAATCTTCGGTGGGATCACGCAAATGTAAGTCATCCTCTGATTAGAAGTGATTCGTAACGGGCCCCCGAGGCTACGACGACGTGACGCGAGTGAAGCCCCCAGTGGCAGCAACCTGACCGTGAAAAATGGCAAAAGTGAGCACGACACCAGGACAATTTGTCGCCTTCAACCCGTGAGTCCAGCCACTAACACTGGGCCTGTATGAATCAGTGAGTGACTCTCACTGCAGAGCTAAACAAGGATTACAAGTCTGCACAAACAGCAGAATTAGCCTGGTTAATTCACACGCGCATAAAAAACAAAAACATTTTTTTTTTTTATGGGTATTCATGGGTATTTGTCTTATGTTTGAATGTGTAAATATGTAATGTGTAAAAATGGTTTATAAAGCCTGGCTTATCCCTGTCTCTGCACATCTTTCAGTCTTTTGCACATCCGCCCCTGGTGTTTGCTGTACATAGATCGATGTACTACTAGAACTAGAACTAGAACTACTGTATAGTTTAACCACTGCTAACTGTAAACTGTAATTACTGTATATATATTTTTTTTACACTATTCTATTTTCACTTTATGTTTTTTTTTTTTGACTGCTGCAAAAGTGTAGTTTCCCAATTTGGGATCAATAAAGTTTAATCTAATCTAATCTAATCTAATCTAATCAAAATACTTTAGATGCAAACTCAACACTGTCCGGCCATTTTCTACTGGGTTGCTGCGGCGCTACAGTCTGACGGCAAGACAAGCCCTCCACAACCCCGACCAAAACACCCCCGTCCCCTGCCGCTGATGGATTAGCCTGAGTCGCCCGGTCAGTTGGGTGGCGGAGAGCTGAGCTGGGATACCAGGAGGCGGGGGAGCGAGGGGTGGAGGGGGCGCAAGGCGAGAGGAGGGCCCGCCTCGTCTCACCTCTGCTGGCCTTTAGGGTGGACCGTGATAGGATTGGACCCATCTGAGCCAAGTGGGCAGGGAGGGGGATAATGAATGAGGGTGAATTATTTGTGTGTGTGTGTGTGTGTGTGTGTGTGTGTGTGTGTGAGAGAGAGAGCGTTAAACCTGCCAGGGAAACATGTGTCATGAATCTATCAAGCTGGGTGCCGTCGCCGCCGTCACTGGGTGGACCAGGGGCCTCGCTTCAAACTGCTTCATGCTGCTGGGATGACTGGCATGCTTGACAGCTACCTGACCCCACCCACCCACCCACACACACCCACACACACACACACACACAGATCGACGAGCTTCCAAAGCGACCGACACTTTAGACTGATTGGGCTAGCAACTGCAACAGCTGGCTGAGGATTAAGGCATGGCCAGATTCAGTGTGTACGTATTTCTGTGTGTATGTGTGTGTGTGTGTGCGCGTCATGGCAAAGGGACCAGCCAGTCCCTCTGGCACCTGTCACATGAACCCAATCCCTGCCCTCCTAAGCTGGGTGGATGAGCAGAGCCCAGTCCTCCGCTGAGAGCGCGGAGCCTGGCGCTGCGCTGGGGGGGCCGGCGGCATGAATTCAACACTGTAACACAGGATGCTGGGAGCCGAGAGCGGAGGCACCCCCTCCCACCCCGGTCGCTGTTGAAAAAGGGTGGGGTGGGGCGGAGAAGCGTTGTGGTGGGGTTGGGCACTTGTAAACTTCCCTGCAAAAACATGCTAACAGGTTGAAAAGCGCTGCGAAAACGCTAACGAGAGGCAAATTAAAAGGAAAACAAACAAGGGAATGGCACGCACGTGGCACCTACTCATCATCCACTGCGTGCGTGTGTGTGCATGAGTGTGTGTGTTGAGGGGGGGTGGGGGAGGGGGATCAGTGCGCTATTAATGGGACTTACACACGAGGGTGAAAAGGGTCTGTCAGTTTGACGCCTTCATCCACAAACCAGCGTGAACATGCACATGGAATTATTGGCAACCAAACCCGCACGCACACACACACACACGCACACACACACACACACACACACACACTGCTTTATCCTGACACAGCTTTCAGCACCTTACGGGCAAACAATTTCCTGACTCTATTTTCTGCAGCTGCACACACACACACACACACACACACACACTGAAGGATAAGCTCATACAGAAGGATTCTTATTATTAATATTGTTTGTTGATTATCAGATGATACTATGAATTATATGCCAATATTCTATTTACCAAATAATGTTTATATTTGCCCTGAATATATATACTTCCGGAAAAAAGAAAACAGCACTAATTTTAAATTCCAATGCTAAATTATTTAGACATCAGACGAATCGGATCTTCTGCTGAGGTGTGTGTGTGCATTTTTTTTTTTTTTTTGCTGACGTGTCAAGCAGTGCACATGGGGACAGACTCAGAGGAACATTCGCCGTTCAAGGTGAAAACATCACTTCCTGCAAAGCTTCCTGGCAGTGGCAGAGACGCAAGTTCTGTTCCGCATGAAGTTGTGACACAAATGTGTTGTTGTCAATCAGGGGAAGTGCACATTCCAGCTGAACCAAGAAAAAAAAGAAAAAGAACCCAAGAACACAAATGAACAAAATGTCTGTGTCTCGCTGTCCGTATGACTCACTGCCATGTTGACAAGTGCAGGCATTAACCTGTCCAAAAAGTTTTGGGATTACCGTGGATTACAAAACAACATAACACAAAGTCTATTTTTAGCAAAGTCTTTTTTTTTTTTTTTTGCTTTGGTGCTCAGCATGTTCGCCGCTTTGGGCTTTTTTTGTGTGTGTGTGTGTGTGTTTGGCCTCCTCGTGAAGTGTGCTGCTATTGGCTGGTTTAGTCCACTGTGAATGAATAGCAGTGTGTGTGTGTGTGTGTGTGTGTGTGTGTGTGTGTCTGGCCAGCACAATGTGATGGAAAGCAGATCCAGGCTCTGCTTCTTCTCACCCAGCGCTCACAACATCTTCAAACCAAAGGAGGAGAAAAAAAAAGCTAAAAAAAAAAAAGCTCACACACACACACACACACACACACACACACACACACACAGAGTCGGTAGTGCAATGTGGTCTGAAACACACAAAATACTGTGTTCAATTCCACAGTAGAACAGGCAGAAGTCACACAGACACACACAGTTGTGCAGCCGTGCGCGAAATCCTGTCAGGCACTTCCACCTCTCTTAGGTTTTCTTACACTCAGCTTTTCGACGTCCCGGCTGTGCCAATCAGAGGACTGGTCATTAAGCGGGGGGAAAAAAAAAAAAAAAAAAAAAAAAAAAAAGTCTGATCTGACAAAATATTCCTCATGTACAGCAGCCCAGCAGTCCCACCTCTGCCACTCCCACAGAGGAATTCCTCCACATCAGTAGGAGTGCGAGGTGAAGCTGTTCAAGATAAACCAAGGCCTTTCTTTCTTTTTTTTTTTCAAAGAAGGGCTTTTCTGAACACACTGGTACAAAAATCATCAGAGGACGGCTGGTAATATCAGCTGTGGTGAATGGCTGCGTGAGGAAAAGAGCCGTGAATCAGCACTCAGGTCAGAATGTTTCTCTGACAGCAGGTTAAACGGCTCACTCTAAAATATATCTTGGTATTGGAATCCTTAAATTTTTTTGGTACTTCAGTGAATCCTGTGTAAAATAATTTATTTCGCAGATGTGTGAAAAAAAAAAGAAGCATTGGGAACGTTCCCATTAAACAAGTAGAAACCAACTTCATCACGTGACCGAGTCCTTATTTAAGGGTTTTAAGACAGCCTGTTAAATGGATGCAATTTCAGAAAACACATTTCTAAAAAAAAGAAATTTTTCCAGGTATCTTTCAAAATTTTGAGTGGACGTTTACTGAAAATGAAAGGGCCAGACATATTTTTTTTAAACAATAAACGACCACGTGTAAATTAACTGTGATAAATTGTCTCATTGCTCAAGTCTCAAGTTTCCAGCAATGCAAGTTGAATGTCACAGTATAAGCAACCACCGTTCAAAGTCCACGAGTCTTAAAAACCTGGGGATGTTGAGCTTTGGGTTTCAATTTTTACAAGACACTGAAAAAGCACTAGAACCCTAAGAGAGAACAGGCCTTCCAATGCACACGTCCGACTGCTAGGAAATCTCGGCACTTATTGTGTATCATGCTGTTCTCTCACATGCTGAATAATCACAAAAATCACAAAAATGAGTGCAAGCAAATCAACCCCAGTTTGATGGCAGTTTGTATTGAATCCTTCATGCTGTTCCCGTTAAATTATTTTTTTTCTGCCATTAAAAATATCACCATCGCACGCTTTGATTTAAACTCTCTGCTTTTGTGAAATAATATCATCAGTCATTCGCGAGTGGCAGCGACTTCAAAAACACAGTCACAATGATCACGGTGGAGATCGGCGGAACCGAGCACGACACGCAAACTGAAGAGCTTCTTGTATGGAATTCAAAAAGGAGGCTTTGTGGATCGTTACGCAAGGCCCCCGAAAATTCCAGACTCCACCACCTTAACAACAAGGTCATAGAGACACTTGCTAATTGCCGGCTCGGCCGCATTCTGTATGCACACGGCCAAAATTGAGCCGCGCCAAACAAACAGAAGTGTTCTGTTAAAACCTGATAATTGCGTAACTGCTTTAAAAAAAAAAAAAAAACACACAAAAAAAAAAACAAAACAAAACTCCCCTCAAAGGCACGGACGTCAGCGACGTTAACGCTTTTATTTGGGTCCGTCAGCAGCGGCCGCCCGCGAGAGGCCGTGATAAATCAGCCTTATCGGGACTTCAAAGTGCGGCACTGCTGGCCTGTGGGGGGGTGCGAGGAGGAGCCGTTTGGCCTCCCTGGCCCGAGCGTTGCCTCGGCGATGCCTCCGCCGGCTGCGAGCGCACACGCCCCGCTCACTGACTGGGCCGGCCGTCCGGCACCGGGAGTTCAGGCGCTCCAAGCAAATGATTTACTGGCCCAAATCCTGCGTTTGATCCCGTGAGGAGCTGGAGCCCAGGAAGGGGGCGACGCAGAGGAGAAACCTTAAGTGTGTTTTGCCATTCTTGACTTCTGACGCTCCGCTCCTACAGGTTTTTTTTTTTTTTTTTTGCTTCTCTGCTGAAGTCGGCCATTTTGTAATTTACTGCTGCCATTAGGCCCTCCGTCGGCTTCGAACGGTGTAGGATTATTTGAAACGCCGTCTGCCGGCATATTTCATACGCAAGATCAAACACGCTGCTAAGTGATTTCTTTTTTCCGAGGCAATAACTTTTGACAGTGCAGCTTTTTTTTGTTCACGGCCTCGGATTAGGAAGGTGAGGCTTTCATTCTATTTCTACATTAGAAGGCTGGCGAAACAGCATTTCTTCCTCACACGGGCTTGCAGAAGTCCTTTGCATGGTGCGATTTGAACAAACCAGGTGTCCTTGTAAAAAAGGAGCCCACCAGGGAGACAACATAGGAGACACAACCTGACAAAACCAAGGCCTAGAGGTGAACGACAACACTGCTGGGTCTAACTAGTTCAGTTATGAAAAAGTACGGTGGATACAAGTCAAAGCCCAAGACTTTACATTTATTCCTTCTGCCATGTATGTATCATGGTACGATGGTTTGGAATTGCAACATGATGATATTTGACTCGAATACAAGCAGCGGCTCAAGAAAAAAGATGTCAAGAGAAATAAAGTGATCCTTTGTAAAAAAAAAAAAAAAAATCATCCAAAGTGTAACTAAATGCTTATGTTGATCTTTATTTTTCTGTTTAAACCTACAGATTTTTATTTTTGTCTATATCTTTAGTTAATATAATTCTCAATCTTTTGCATCGTACAGTTATTTTTTTTGCTGCTGTAATTATGCAAATTCCACCCCCCGTGGGATCAATAAAGGTCTTCTTCTCCGTCCAAACCAATGTGATAGTTATTAAAATCGACTGCTGTTCTTTGAGTTGAGAGTTGTATTCAGTGCAATCAAGCCACTAATGCCCACCAACTAGAAGGCAAAGGCTTTAGTGTGTGGAGCCTCTGTTCTTCTGCTCGTGACAAGTTACAGAATCACTGAACTCTAAAAATGCATCTTTTGGGAGAACAAAATGTGAGTTCCTCAGTAACAACGCGTAGGTGCTGCTTTATGGAAAACACTTCCTCTGTTAAGCTTGGGTGTGTTTTTGTGTGTTTTTGTGAATCAGAATGTATGTGTAAAAAGCTCTGAATGAACTCTTCTGTCTCAAATATTTAAATCCGTTTCTGTCATTAGCGCTAGCTGACCTGCCAGGGTAAGCACAACTTGGCCAATGGACAGTAAATTCCGAGATCATGTCTCGATTCCTCCACTGGCTTGTTTACTTTTGTTTCTACCAGCAGTCAGTAAGCTAAGGTTGCATGAAACGAGCTAATCTATGGAAATACACTACGCTACAATTGATCCAATAGTTTTATTGTTAGCCTAGCGTGGGGGAAAAAAGGCATGACTGACGCGACTTTCACTCAAGTCCTACTTAAAACATCACGTTCGCATGCGCGCATCCACACCTTAAAGCACGAACATCCACACCTTAAAGCACAACGTGTAAACCAAACAACGCACAAAACGGCCAAATGAGGGCAAAGAAACCCCAGTAGCAAGTTTGGCTTTGCCGGTGTCAACGCTGTGCAAACAGAGCCCAGTTGTTGACGTGCCAGAAATATGAGTGTTATTCTTCCCCCTGCTCTCATGTGTGTGTGTGTGTGTGTGTGCGCGTATCCCTGCTGGAACTCCCCCTGGCTAAACCCAGCCTTCCTACACCTCCACTTCCTCAGATCCCCATCGCTCGCTAGCTCTCTCGCTCCGGCCCTGCGGAAGGATTGATGAGCAGCCTGACTTCCCTTCATCCTCCCTGACTTTCTCACGGAGTGGAGGAGGGGGGGGAAGCGGAAGAATGAGGAAAGTGGAGTCTGTCTACCATCACTCATTCCTCTTTACCTTGGGAGTGTGAAAAAAACAAAAAGAAGAAGAAAAAAAAGAAAACTCCCAATGTGCTGGCAGTGACAAATAGAGCAATAAAGCTATATGGGCCGACAGAGCAACTGCGCTCATGTTGTGGGAAGTTGTGCAGGAATGACATCACCTGTGCAGGGATTTAAAAAGCTGATGACACAGTGGTGCTGCGCTAGCTAGACTCAAGTTATAGCTAAATAGTTAGCAGTTAGCCTTGACTGGGCTGCTAAAACCCAAGCATCACACAGGGGGGAATACTTCAATATGTCATGTAGTCCTTAAAGGTAATTTAAAAATTAAAAACCTTTAAGCATAACAAGGAAGTACTGCATGGTAGATGGTAGAATCCTCTGGGAGGAACCCAGCAGGCCACGTGTGACATCAAGTGTGGAAGAGCTACTTGCAGCGGCGGAGGGATCCCGATATTTACACTTCCAGCTGGCCTGTGTCTCAAAGAGAAAGATGGATTTCGGAAAACATTTTCCAGCGGCTCCATCCAGCCACCCCAGGAAAACCTTTCCAATAGGACCGTTCGTCATGCGGCCGTTCTTTGAGCATAAATTATCTGGTGAAATTTTAGCAAAAACTGCCACATTGAGGCCATTGAGACCGCATAGCGGTCCCTGATTTAAATCAATGGCTTCCTGGCATCACCTGAGCCTTGCATCTGTCATTTTCAAACAACGCTTCCACTTCACTGTTTAAAATAACAAAACTGCAGTTGTTTTTTCATTGCTTAAATGTAATACTTGCTGCTATGGTGCAATGAATAATGTTCGCCTTCTTTATTTCATGTGAAATTTTTCACCGTTAACAGTTTCTTTTAGGAGGCAAACAGACAAAACGGTGGATTGGCGGTCATTCCCGTCTCAGGTGCAAAAGATCCGTCATCTCTACTCAGTTCCATATCGCTCAAATGACAAATAAAAGAATAAGGAAAGTAGTAGTAGTATGTGTGTGTGTGTGTGTGTGTGTGTTGTCTACATCCAAATGCAGACATTTTGGAGAAAGCTGTTTTAGACTGTCAGAGCAAAGGGCTTGTGATTGCAATTGCATGTTAACGTGTGGGAACGCCAACAAAAGAAAAAGAAAAAGAGGAAAGATGGCAAAAACACTGACCTGTAGGGATCCACCGGGTGGCGTCACATTGGCAACATGGGGAGAAAAAAAGAAGAGAAGGGACGTCTGGTCAGTTGGAGAATTAAAAAAAATGTCAGTGTATTACACAAATCACGGGGTAATTAGTACATCACTGCGGGTGCTGACAGTTTGACTCAGTGGGGGTGGGGAGTGGGGGGTCGGGGGGGGGGGGGCTCTGGAGGGCAGAGCGGCCACTGTGCCTGTGTGTCAAGTGTCAAAGACCTCCTTAGCACCTCGTCACCTCTGACCTCATGGGGGCTTTTCACACTGTGAATAACATTAACATCGCAATGTACGAGAACACACACACACACACACACACACACGCACACACACACACACACACACACACACACACACACACACACACACACAGGGCAGAGCTCGTTTGACTGGGTGAGTCGCTGCCACCTGTGCTGTCAGTTGTGTTTTTTTCCTGGCCTCTGTTTGTGGAAGTGAAAGTGACTGACGCAGCCGCCTGGCACTTCACTGAGGCGAGTGATTGAGCCGCGTCGGATGATATTGATGTGAACGACTGTTGAATAGTTTGGGGTCACTACTGACTCATTTCCACACTGAACTCCATTATAACCACTTTCCTGAGATGACGGTCTTGAACGCTCTGCGATCATTACGAGTGCAGGAGAATCCGATCAGTTGAGATGTGTTTAACAAGTATGGGAACATTTTAGTGTTTAATGAAAACCATTTCCAATGTCTAATTAAAAGTGACTGAGAACATTTCAAGTGTGCACAATTCTGTGTAAACACTCTAAAAGTCGTCTGTTTTAAAGAGCCAAAAGTATAAACCACGATGCTTTGTTTAATCTTTTGTGGTTTAGCAACATAACTACGTTGGACCATAATGCAGAGCTAAGTTTTAGAAATGCTCAACTTCTGTAATGATGACCACATATTGCACACTTGAGATTTATTGTCTAACATCACATCCAATGAGACATTCAACTGTCAAAGCCATCCCATAATGTGTTCAGCACATTCTGACTGATTTTCCCGCAGCAAGTAATGTTCTTGAAGCATTCCAGTGGATTATTTCATGAAGCTGCTTATGATGCAGTTCAATGCAGAAATGAGTCAGGGACTCCAAACATTTGAACGGTAATGCACCTCTTCACCAAAAAGCCAATTTAAACTTGCTATGGGTGTTGACAGGCGGGTTTTAATGGCTTGGATCAGCTTCTGTAGAGACCACTGGACGCTGGTTGGGTGCTAGTCGGCCAGAAGACACTGAAAATGTCTCTTTTTGGGCGGTTATGTTTCCTTCTGCATGCTTTGATGGATTAGCTATTGGAAAAAGAAAGAAAGGGGGTAGGACTAGATAATAATTCCTACACCCATTCAAACATGGAGTGGATTAAATGCTTACGTTATTATAGAGTTGTCTTGTCAATTTTGTTTTTTGGCCATAGCACTTTTAGATATTTGATTTGATTTTTTTGTTTTTATTTTAACCCGTTTGAATAAAAAAAAAAAAAGTGAAACGAACAACAACAACAAAAAAACGCCTCTCTTGCACTCGCTTAGCGGGTGTTCACAAAGCTGCATCGGCCTGCTAATTCCAGTGTGAAACACCCATCCATCGTGAATCAGCCCAGATGCTGGGTCGTGGTGTAATGGGTGTAATCCACTTCATCCGGTCCATCCACTCGGCCCTCTTCTTCCACAGGTTCCCTTGTTCCCTATCGGGGCGTCTATCACGCAGGCTTGTAAAGGCCCAGGGACGCTGGCTTGGCTGGGGACGCAGTGGGGTTACAGGTCCGGCATGTGCCAGTGAGCAGAGGAAGGGAAACATGTCTGCAGTGGGTGAGAGTTTCCCTTCGGAGCAGCCAGACCACCTAGCACTGGGAGCCTGGTGACAAGAGCTTTGATTATTATGCCTGCACTCCCTGCCAGGGCTAAATTTAAGAGTTCCCATAAAGTCCAGAAGAAATAAGACTTGGGAATGGGCCTGGCCAGAGCCTGTGTGTGAGACAGGGGAGAACTCTGACTGTGTGTTTGCATTCATGTGTGTGTGTGTGTGTGTGTGTGTGTGTGTGTTTAGGGTCTCTTCTGGTCAGCGTTGTCGCACAGTCCGGGGATAATAATAGGATGTGCTGCAGCTAACTGAGACTAAAGCCGGACTTCCCACGTCTCCCACTCACTGGTGGCACTTGTGTTATTCTCTAAACACCCGTCCGTCTCATCCCCTCCCCTCCCTCGTTCCCTCCCTCCTCCAAACTTTTCCTGCGACGCGGTCCGCCGCCGCCGCCGCCACCGTTGTCGCTCTAACATCTCTTGCTCCATCCATCCTCCCCCCGAGCACGACAACTGCGAGGAAAGAGCGGGACGCTCCGGGCCAATCCCACATCTCCCAAGGAGACGCGCCTTCTTTGTTTACTCTTTGATTAAAAATAACTTTGGGAAGGCGCCGATCAATACGTTCCCTGCGACGAGGCGAGGGGAAAAAGGAAAAACTCCCCAATTTGGGGTGAGGGGAGGGTGGGCGGGCGGAAGGGACGGGAAGGGGGGAAAAAAAGCGTGAGAAATTTGACGACATTTTGAGATGTGGGTCTGTGCGCGTGCGACAGGAGTCATTCCCATGGCCCCCGTACAGTAGCCCCCCGACACCGCTACCAACTCGCTCCCATGTTTTAACAGTGACAAAATGGCCCGAAACAACGTGCACATAATAGGATAGTCCAGTTCCAGCAGCAGATGTTGGGAGCTGCGGAGGCTATATAAAGGCCTTCAGAGGAAGGGAGCAGAGTGAGGTCAGTCCGGCCGGCCGCTGCTTTCCTTGGCTCCCACCTCGCCTTTCAAAGGATCTGCTTATGGTTTCTGTCAGAGATGCACGTCAATTTTTCACCCCATTAACAACTATCATTACCAGCCCGAGCGGAGGCTATAATTGCGCCGGCCATGGAAAAGAGTTGTCAAAACACAATTAAATTCCAAACTGGGGTGAGAGAGAACAGGGGGAGCGCTGGACGGCCGTAACATCACTTTGCAGCCTCTGCTTGCCCAAAAATAGGAAAGAAAAACACGAAAACCATTATTTTACATTGGGAGGTTTTGGAAAGGGGGTTATATAGACGGGTGATCCGAGCCAGCCAAACGATAGGGCTACTGAAAAAATAACAAATAATCAGTCTTGGTGTCAGAGATGAAGAATGGACACATTAAAAACCCTATCCGAGGATCAAAAGCCAACATCTTGTGGGAGCCACGACTTGAGAAAACTTCAAACACAGTCGCGGCCGCACAGTGGCTCCAAAGACAAATTGCTGAAGGAAAAATAAAGATCCACGCTGTATAAACTGCTCTTCCAGTACATCAGTGTGCAGCCTCACCTTCTTCTGAGAAGCTCATCCAAACATACACCCACCGCAAAGGAGGCCGATATGAGTGCATTGGAAATAGCTCAATTGAGGTGCTTATATAATTAGTAGTTAAAAAAAATAACCTATTTTAAGTCAGTTGTAAAGCCTGATATTTCTATACATTTTTAATTCTGACATAAAATGTTGGATCTCCTTCCATCACCCAAGAAAACGTATTTCATTTCATTAGTCAAAGCGCGCGCTGACCTTGGACAGACTGACTTTGGCATCAGTGGACAATAAAGTACATTAAGAGCAAATTTCTTACAGTTACCTTTAGTTTTGCTCTCACTTTGAGAGTTTAATGGGAGAGGGTGATGAAAAAGCAAAGCCCTTCTTTTTGCAAACTTAAGCCACACAAATGAAATTTGATCTCCACAATGAGCAACTGCCATAGTTTGCAATGCAGTAGCTTAGCCAGTTTAGCCAGTGATGCAAATTAAAGCCTTTATGACATAGTCTGTGCATAGTTTCAAGCCTTTCATCTGTAAAGACCAAGTCTACAACAGTGTGCATTTTCTTTTCCCTACATATTGTCTGAAATAGATCCACCGCTAGAAACACTGATGATTTAGAATCAAGGTAGTGAAGGATTCCAGCTCAGGCCGCACAAGTGAGCCTGATATAAAATAGCACCTGGGTGCGAGTTGCACCACCAACAGGAGTACGTCTCCACCACACGGGGCCAAGTCCAGCGTGGGCCGAAGCCCCGGTTACAGTAGTAACAGTGAGTGTGTCAGGTGACATAAAGCAGAGGACGGTCCGGCTGTTGGAAGGGAGTTGCAGGTCTCTCCGCCTCTGTAATCTGGCCTGATTTATAGAAGCTCGTCCCCCCCCCCCCCCGCCGCTCTCCCCTTCCACCTCCACACCGACACACTGGGCCTCCTCCGCTGGAGACAGCCTGGCGTCCGCACGAGCACACACACACACACACACACACACACACACAGACACACACACACACACACACACATACACACACACACACACACTTGGCGCGAAGAATGCCATGCGCACAGACGCGCGGCCGTCGCCGGGGGAAGGATGGTCTCTGTTGCAGAAGCGAGCGAGCCACATGGGCGCAACTGCTGGAGCGACAATGAAGACCAGACGCAGGGAGAAAAAGCGTCTGCGTGCTGTCAGAGGGGAATCTATCAACAGCGAGACTGCCGTTCAAGTCCCTCAAGAAGAAACAAAGGGTCGCAGCCCAGGACGTCACATTGCGGTCGACCAAGGTTCAACTATTTGCTTCCTGTGGGGAGGCGGGTCTAAGGACACAATTTTACAGGTCCAGTGTGTAAAATATGGCTTGATTTATGATTTTTACATTGGTAAAAGCTTTTCATAATGCCCATAAATACATTACGAAAAGTTTATACCTGCAGTAAAATAAAAGTTATTTGGTTCTCCTACCCTTAAAAGTAGGGATGCACCGATTCCAATAGCAGTATCGGGTATCGGTACCGATATCGGGGTTGAGTACTCTACTCGTACTTGTAAAATACATGCTGATACCACGACACCGATACCAGCTGCATTTGTGTGTATATGACAACTTTATTTGTGTTTAAACTGCGAAACTTGTGACAGTCACCCATGTTCTAGAAAAACATGCTGAGAAAAAAATAAATCAAAGAAACTACAGTAATTCTACAATGTGTAATGGCCGGATTAAGTACTTGGTATTGGGGAGTATGGAAATGGAAGTACTCGTACTCTACTCGCTCTGTAAAAAAGTGGTATCGGTGCATCCCTACTCAGAACGGCTCTCATATAAACATATATAAAAGAACATACCAGTGTTGTCAAAAATATCGACATCAATATTTTTCGATACTGAAAATGAAAAACGATACAGTATGACTTCTCCTTAGTATCGATATGTCAGTACTACATCGAGACGACGTGTGGCGGCGCCAACACACACACACACAAACACCCGAGCGCTCCCTCCGCTATCTCCCGAGCCGCCGCCACTTCCGCGGAGGCTGGTATCGAAAATCGTATCGAAAATCAATACTTTCCCAAATATCGTATCAAAGTCTGAAATCCAGTATCATGACAACACGAGAACATACATAGAACAATAAGGGTCTTGCTCCTAGTTAGCCGCCGTCTTGCGGCGCCATTTTTTAAGGAAGTCCATCTGGGCTATCTTAAAAATTTCACCCACTGGCCCTTTAAAAAAGAAAAGCAGTGCATCAGGACTTCTGTGACTCGGCGGCGCCACGCAAGACGGGACTTGAACGGCGTCGAGGAAGTTTAGCAGGAGGGAAAAAAAGTCGGGAAACAAATTGCAAATGGAAGGTCGGCTTGACGGAGACACCTTTCTTCGTGTGCCTGCGCGCGAGTGTCGGCGCGTCTACACGTGTGTGTACGATGAATCACAGCGCGCCGACAGGTGTTTACAGTGAAGCCGGGTTATCTGTCTCCATTACACCAGTGTGGCTCAGCCTCCCAGGGCCATTATCTACTCAGAGCTGCCTAAACACACACACCCAGAGACAGGAAGCCCCACATGCTAAAGGCAAAAAGACCCTTTACACAAGGCCATGGCGTGAGTACATAATGGGCCTCTCTGGGGTCTGGGGTCTCCCGGTGCAATCCAACACCCAAACAGAGGAGACGCAAACACACGCACACACACGGAGACAAATCAGTTTCCTTCCAAGGCAGCTTTTTGTGTTTGATCTGCGTTAAAGTCAACACACATCCCGAAACAGCTGTTCATCATAACTTTGAACATCCAGACGGCACTCAGCTCCGACTAACATTGACTGTAGTGGCTAATGGTTTGAAGCGGAGCCACAATCTGACCCGAGGTCAGTTTAACATCCTCTTCCAGTGTTTTAGATGTTGTGATGAAGCGCAGTGAGGCCAGCTCCTTATCAGCGCTTTCGCAAAAAACAGCGTCCCGCTGGAACCCCGGCTAATCCCGTGTGACACATGTTCCAAGGGAGATCGCAATCTCCGGCGGATGGAGCGCACGGAGCGCACAAATATTTCACTGTGTTTACAAATTAGCCATGAGGCATTAGTCATGTCGCACATGCTGTGTGTTCTTCTGCCGCACAAAAAGCCAATTGGAGGTATGGCCACTTTGGGTTCTTCTGTTCTGTGGTTATACAATGTCTTCAGAGTACCTTACCGGTAAACTCTAAACTTCAGTTCACAATATTTCCCTTTGTTGACCTCCCAGCCTTCCTAGAGACACGATCACAGGCACCTTTTTGAACAGACATTCTGAATTCTGAGGCGGCTTTCATCCCGTTTTTAGGCGCCTTGCTGCTCTGTTTGAATGCAACCGAGACGGCAGTTGATACGGCAATTAGGGGCCGTTCACACGGAGATGGATTGTTTCAAAGCCGCAAATTTTCGAAAACGCTCTCGGAAAAAAAACACATGTTTACGTGAAGCCCCATTCAAAAATGTTCCCGTTTACACGGAGATGCTGGAAACGAACATACCTATGCCAGGCCTGGTGTGGCGCGGCAAGTTTACTCCCTGAACGCGGAAGAAGGGGAAGAACACCCGAAGCGCGCCGTGTTTAAAGAAGCAGCAGCTCGCTAACAACATTAGCACCACGGAGAACAGAAATACAAAGATTGCTCGAAGATAAGCGACAGTTGAACTTCTAGTTGAACACTCTCTGTGTGAAAAGGGGTACACGTGGTTGATAAAGCTTTGCATTTGTCTATGTTTCGGTGTTGCTAACTTCACAGCAGGAGTGCAACGACTGGCAGCGCTCAAAGTCGCTAGGAGTGTCAATTATCTCCTATTCTGACGGCAGCTGGGAGGGAGCTCTAGCCCTAGTGAATTGACTCACCGTTGAGTCAATTCAGTCCAACCATGTCATGCGTTTAAAATGGAAGTGCTACCAGCATGGATGTTTTGGCTTCATTTCATTTTGTACAAAGGGTGGAGGTCAGGACACATCCATCATCACTCACCCCAATGATTGTGACAGTAAAACATGTAATTGCTTCCCTCAATCAAGGGCCGGCCTCTGTGATTGTGAACCGCTGACGTTTATAGCTGGTATGCTACATAGAGCGACACACACGCGGTCGCAACACCCGGAGACAGACTTCCGAAGACTTTGAAGCGGATTCTGGGTTGAGCAGCGCCACCGCTCTTCAACGCGCAGTGCGTTACGTCTTCGTTTTAATCTCAGTTTGGCATTTCGGTGTAGCGAATGAAATTCGTTGGGCCCAGTAATACGTAGGCATCAACTTTTATCTCGGTTTGACATTTGGGGCTGTTACAAATGTGATCTACGATCTGGGTGTCAATGTCCCCTTTTCATAGTGTTATGAATGTTATTTTCATTCACAGCAGGACAAAAGGTGCTTTCTCTTCATGTGATTATTTTAATGCAGGCTGAATAGACGCTAGCAAAGAAGCGCTAAAGGCTGCTGTTGGGAAGTTGTTTTTTTTTTTTCCTTCCTCGAGTCAGTTTTTTATGAGCTTTGGCAGTAAAATATCACATGTGTGAGAAGTAAAATTGAAGTACTGAGAGGAATTTTTAAAAAAACATCCCAAGAGTCAGACTGTATCCATGTACACTCTTAGAACTTTAACCAACTTTTAGCAAGGTGCCTTCACAAAAAGAGAAGAGCGAGGCCTTCAAGTTTCCTGTCTTTGCAGTAGACTGACTGTGATGTCCACCTGTCATAAAATCCACACTTCAAAACACAAACCCCCCAATAATTTACCTCGCCAACATGTTATTGAAGCGGATATTTAGAGACAGACATGCAGCTGAGGATAATCTTCACATATTGTCCTCAAATAGTTTTAATTTGCATTCTACAAGTCTTATTGTTCAAACCTCTGCCTGTGTGGCAAGCGTGTGGGTGTGTAAACACTGTGCAAAGTCCCGGCCAGGTACCGGCTCAGGTCTGCTCTGGTATATGAGGTGGTACCACCAGTCTCCCACTGTCCCACTTTTTAATTACAGGCAAAGGAGACGAGGTGGGCGGTGGAGGGGGAGGGGGAGAGCCATTTTAATGAAAATGGGCCACGTCATAAAAGTGGATCTAACCAGGTTCATCCGCAGTTCAGGCTCAAGGACAGTAAACACAGAGATAAAATGGACCGTACCTCTCACCGCGGCAAACACACAAGATAAGATTAGACTGCACAGAAACCGCTTTTATCCCACTGACGGAAAGTGGGGGAGAGAGTAGCGTTAAGTATTTGTCGATGTTAATGGAATACAAATTAAAGAGTGCGCTCATTTCATTGTTTATGTATTAAAGAGTAAGTCACCACCGTATGTTTTTGAAACGACTGGATTTGTACTTTCTTCACATTTGTTGTCGCATTTGTTGCCTCAGCCAATTAGCAAAAGTTTGGATCGCTGGAACCCCAGAACTCTGAATCTTAGATGGCAAAGTTGGTGGGAACAAAAGAACATTCTGACAGGAGAGTTGGACAGTCACGGTCCTCGTGCCCTCACAAGCGGTACCCATACGTACAGTGTGGTGCAAAGTACAAAACATATGGCAGCGTCGAGAAAAGTCTTGAGTTTTCGGTTGAAAACTGTCTCTGCTTTGGCCGTCACCTTCTGTGTGAAAGAATGAAGCAGAAGACAACAAAATGCCTTCTGGACGAGGCTGTCCAACATGATTCATGTGTAAACATGACTCTATTGCACTCACACTTGTAATTAAATTCGACCACATGTCTCGCAAAGCCAGTTCTTTTCCTGTCCGACCAGGCCTGCAGGCCTCCGGTGGCACAAACCCCCCGGCGGTTCTGACACGCCAAAGATATGGATGCTATTTTCTTTTTCTTTTGTGTGAGTGACAAACAAGGCAAACACAAGAGGTAAAGCAATGCTGCCAGCCCATAAAAAAATCTAGTTCAGACTGAATATCTCTGCTATTATTCTTTGATTGTTGCCACTCCAACAGGTGGCAACAAGAGCCGGCGTGCCACATACCATGGAATTTTATCCCCGTTTTTTTTTTTTTTTTCGAATTTATTTTTGGATGGAATATTTTCAAAAACCTCGAGATGGATGATAAAAGGGGCAGAGAGACGTGGGATGTGCAGTGACAGCCAGAGTTCAGCCTCCAAACTAATTTTAACATCCGACCATCTCCATCGCTCCCGTCTATTAACTTCCAGAGTGAAGGGAGCGTAATCGGTGGGAAGCTGCCCAAAAGCCTCTGACCTGAAGCAGGATGAGGGCTACACTGTGTGTGTGTGTGTGTGTGTGAGTGTGTGTGTGTGTGTCCAGAGTCGGGGTTGGTGGGGGTGGAGAAGGCAGCATCCTGGCAGGACATTTGGGACAGAGTTCCCAGCAGCGTTAGCCGCTCTCCTGCTCAGCCTCCATAAGTCTCTCCCTGCCGGGTCAGCGCTGCTTCTCCCGGGGGATTCCCGCTTTTTTCCCAAGGCCATGCCCAAGCTCGCTCCGACTCCCTCTCCCTGCCAAATGACCCCGAGTTCGGCCACTGCTTCCCCTTATCTGTCCTTTCCCAGGGCTGTGGTACTTGTGTCCACGTCCCCCCCCCCCTCCTGCCTCCGTCTGTCACCCCGCCGTGTCGTCGCGATGCTCGATGTTCGCTGCTCGCTGCATCCGCGGCGCCTCGGCCCGACGGTGTTCCCGCGTCCTCGGCGTCATTAACGAGAGGAGGTGCTGAGGAACGCGCGACTTGCAAAACCCACGCAAACGAGCGTGGAAATTTCACAAAACGCGCTCAAACTGCTCGAGACCGCGAGTCAGACGCAACACTGGCGAGAGGGAACAATTAGCGAACGCGCTCACTTTCGCTGGTTGAGTCATACGAGTTGACATGTGACCCTTGGCCTGGAGGTGTACAACTGGTCTCTGTTGAGTACTATGTAGTGGATCTTGGAAATTGTAATGTGCTTGTCTCCTTTCTCCACCTTTCAGCACTGGTAAATACACACAAGGGTTCAGAAGAAGCAAGACTTTGGCTATGTCACATTTTTAGTATTAATGCTGACCTGTACTGTCGTGAACTTATGAAGCACGTAAAGAGCCTACAGTGCGAATGACTCACAGTGGTTTTTATACATAATTCAGTGCAATCTGTTGCACCTGTTTCTGAAGCTGTCTGTCCTTGGAATGGGAATTGAATTGGTCTTTCTTGATAGCTTCCATGGAAAAGGGTGACGGAAAAACCAACATCGCAAAAAATAGAACAAAACAAAACAATAAACTTCGTAAAAACAGTTTCACGCTCGCCCAGGGTGACTTTCAGAGGAGGTTTTTAATGTGTAAAACAGTGACTGTTCAAATCAGGAGGCGGTAAGACGTCTACATCAGATGGGATGCAGCGAACATTGAACTCACGTGACAGCTCCTTCCTGTTTCCCTAAAATGAGCAGTCACATGACTTTTATAAACATCTACTCGTGTGTGAAAGGTTCTGAGGTGTCTGCCAGTATCACACCTAGGAACTTGGTCCTCAGGGCCTCCTGGCTGCCACTTCCAACCTCAGCATCTTTTTGCTCAGCTCAGTGTCCCACTATGGCCTCTCTCGGGTTTAAATCCAGGAGAATCTAACGTTTGCCGTCCCTCTGGTGTCCTCGCTGCTGATCCGGCCCTCCTGGGTCTCACCCAAAGAGCAGGCCGGCATCTTCACCTGCTCCCTCCAGCTCTGCCTCTAGCCTTCTCCTCAGTTCCACCAGCGTCCGAACCTCTCACCACCGTTTTCTGCACCTTTCCTTCCATCCACGCTGAAACTTGTTTAACATGGGAGTCCAACAGGCAACAGAAATGACTGGCGTAACAATTCCCCAATAAAACCAGTGCAGTGCATGTGTACCTCAACCATTTATGAATTCAATTAAGTCTGACGAATGTCAAGCTCAGGTGATTCATGGGTCAGTTGGTTTTAACTCTGTTTTTCCATGCAGTCATTGATTATGTGATGGTGAGCAAGCATGCTAAGATTTTACTTCAGGATTCTATAGGATCAATAGTTTCACTAGTTGAAAAATCAAACAAAGTATCCTACTCACTGAATTATCACAGGCCATCCTAGAGGAAATACAACAGTGCTGCGCTACTCGTTAAGATGTTAATGACAGCCTGGCTTGACTTTTTTTTTTAAATTTTTTAGCAGGTAAGGGGTCAAATTCAGGCTTTGATTCACCACCATCACCAACAGAGATGCTCCACAGAATGTTTGCAATTCAAGCTCAGTTCTGGATACACACATTTGACGTTTACAATCAGAAATCCTGGCCGGAGAATTTATAGTCCCTGTGTGTCCATGTCAATGTTATACATTATACTCATAAGTAAACAACACAAGTAAGTAATAAATACATTTCATTTGGTGGCTTTTGGTTCTTGCTGTAACTGGCTTTCAATATTTAGATTACGTATGAGTTTGTTTAACAATAATGCAATGCACAGCAATGATAATATGGTAGCAATGTGTTACAGAACAGTTTTCATCCATGTCCCCTGGACGATGGGGCAACAATTCACCTAACAGTGGGGTCATGTGACATTGATCTGTTGGCCGGTGCTGCTGTTGTGCGACAAAATAAAATCCCCCTCACGTCAGCGCAGAATGAGAGATTGAGAGGAGGGAAAAAAGGAGGAGACAGGCAGAGGTGACGGCGCTTTCTGATGCTGGCACAGTGCTAATATGGTCAAGTTCCCATGCTAGCCTGTGTTTACCCAGGGCTATTTCTGCACACTCACACATACACACCATTTGCCCTATCATACCCCCTCTTTATAATTTCTCATCCCTCCCCTCCTCCCCCAAACCCCCCAGTCTCTTTCCCCTCTGGAGTCCTGGAGGGTTATGTGAACGGCCAGGGAGGAGGGCTGAGAAAAAGATGAGAGAGTGTGAAAAAGGAGAGAGACGCTGTCGGGGTCATCGCTGAGTCATCACATGGCTGCACGGCCTATGAGTGAGTGTGTGTGTGTTTGTATGCTTTTCAGTGTCTTTCCTAAATGTGTGTGAGTGTGTGTATGTTGCTCGACTGAGTGGGAGGTGTAATTCAAACACTCTTGTAAACAAGTGATTCCATTTCCGTGACTTTCCATTTGCGTGGTTGTTTTTAAATGTCGTGTGACCTTCAGACGTGGTGCCATGTTGTATTGTAACACCGGTGATGAGTCGCTGCAGTTCTTGGGGGTATTAGAGTAATAACTTAGTCACATTTGGGGAACATTTGGGAAGTGACTTGGTCTTAACTTTAAACCTCATTGCATGTTTTGATTGTGATAACTAATGAATGAAAAATGCAATCAACAATACCGATGGTTTACATTAGCTTGTGGGATTTTGGAGGAGGGTTTGTTATGATACGCAAAACCATTGTAAAATGTTGGACAATGAAGTTTACAGCACTGCTTGGCCAATCTCGCCGGCTGCCACAGACGGGGCTCTGACTGTGTTGTGACACTAACGGGACGCTAACCAGAGGCCTTCAGAACTGTGTTCTGTGTAATTTCCACGTGCCTCACGCCCATCTTATATATTCAACTTAGGGGGGAAACATGGCGCAAACGGGACAAAACCACCTAAACGGATAATTGCTTTTATAAATCCTCCTCTTGTCGGTGTTTGCACACGGTACAAACGGCCTTTGCTCGCACACAGAAACTCCGAGATAAGAGGGCGTCCCAACAACACGCCGTCAAAGGACCTGAAACATTTCCACTTTCCAGGGCATTCGATTTTCATAACCACTGCATCGTAAATATCCAGCCTGAATGATGTCTCCTACTACTTACTGCAACTGATTCTGAAATGAAATAACAGTTTTCTCAAAGTAAATAATAACCGTCTGGCATTAAAAAAAAAAAAAAAAAAGGGTTTATTTTCCCTCCCAGTTCAACATTAAATGCGGTTTTTATTTCCCTTCTGAACAGATTCTGAAAAAAAAAAAAACACATTCGCCAGAAACATCCTCTAAAGACCAATAAAGTGAAATCCG
Source organism: Nelusetta ayraudi (assembly GCF_046127955.1). NCBI lineage: Eukaryota > Metazoa > Chordata > Actinopteri > Tetraodontiformes > Monacanthidae > Nelusetta > Nelusetta ayraudi. Next base: position 5,351,589 of record NW_027466098.1, on the reverse strand, counting down.
GGACGTTCGGGGGTTGAACTTTGCCCGAGTCAACGTGCTTCATCGAGTGCCTCTGCTGCTGGAAACCTTCTCTCTTTTACGGGCCCTCGGCCCGGCTATCGTCTCCATCGCATCCCTGTTCCGTCCCCTCTCCTCCTCCTCCTCCTCCTCCTCCTCCTCAGCCTGCCGTCCTTTCATCTTCGCACCCTCTCCGGCTTCTTTCCGCCTCCCTAAATATCTGTGTGGGCCCCGGCTCTGCCTCTCAACAGTAACGCAAGCCATAAACAAACTGCCTTACATGCTGTAATCACAGACCTCAAACTGCCAGACATTAAAAAGGGCCACGTTTCTATCCCCGTTTGGAGGAGAAAAAAACAAAACAAAAATACGAGTCGAGCCGAGAGGAGGAGAGGAGGAGAGGAGAGGAGAGGAGAGGAGAGGAGAGGAGGAGCTCCGGCGTTTGGGCCTTCGAGAAAATTCCGAGTCGCTTAAGTGCACCTGGAGGACGAGATGCACGAGGATGGGGAGAGGAGGAGGACATCTTGCGAGGGCTTCCACGTCGGCCTGATGATCAAAGCGCTCTGCAGCCTTTGTGGCTAATTGCTGGGATTATCAGTAAGTGCTTGGGGGAAAAAAAAAAAGGCAAGCCTGGGTTTTTATGGGCGCCCGGTGTCACACGATCTAATATATGCACCCCAGACGCAGAAAAACATATGTACGGGCTACCAGCGGAGGCAAAGAAATAATATGTGCAGCTGACCTCAGATGAATAATTCAAGTTCTTGTGTATTTGTGGGGAAAGACAATGGCAGAAAATAGGACACGGAGGAGACTTGAGGATAAAACACTGGTTTAGGAATGGGAGGAAATCCAAGAGACATAAAATATCACGAGGCGCACACACACACACATACACATGCGCAAACACACACACACACACGGAGGCAGACACATCCTGTCATCTTGATCCAGTTTCAAGGACAGTGGCGAGACTGGGAGGCTCGCAGTGCCAAACGACTTGTCAGTGTCAGTTGTAAAGCTGCCTCCGCTAAAGCCACTTCCCTTTGCCTGCGCGCACGCACACACACACACACGCACCACAGGCTGCGGTCAGCTGAGCGGATCCCTAAGTGAGGTCAGCAGTTTGGAAACACTCGCACGCTCACAAAGAGACTTTCTTTCGAGGCTTTATGAGTCTTCTCTATAGTTTGCCCGACCGCAGGCGCACACAGGCAGGCAGACGTGCAAAAAAAAAAAAAAGAAAGAGGGAGAGAGAGAGAGAGAGAGAGACTCGCGCCGAGCTGATGTAGCGGATATGGTTTTTGTGAGGGAGAGGAGGGTGCACGGTCGGCGTCAGGTCCAAGCAATTATCCAAGTGTCCAAACCTCTTTCAGGCAGCCACGGCGGAGCCAGACAGAGCTCTCTCCTCCTCGCACACACACACACACACACACACACGCACACACACACACACACACACACACACACACACACACACACAGTAGACAACTTTCAACTCCAACCTTGGGATTTGCCCAGGGATAATTCCACCTCTATTCACTCTGAGAGGGTTTACAAGGTTAGGTCCAAAGTGTCTGAGCCAACCCTCGCTACAAGCGGACTACCAGCTGGCCCTTGGCCTCCGGTCTGAGAGCAGCAAAAAGGGCTTGATTTTGGCAAAGTGAATGGTCCCTCCGGGGGCTGGCGGACCCCCCGAAGACCCCCTTTGCCCCCCGCCAATAAGAGGAGCAGCGAAGACAATGGCAGAGCGGCTAATCTTGTCTTTGTCTACGAGAGGGGCGGGGGGGGGGGGCAGCGCTCGTAAGTGGTGGCGCTCAGGTAAGGCGCCGTGTCAGAGGTTAAGCCCGGAGATTCAGACCTGCGCACACAAGTTAATTAAAGTTTGTCTAAGGGGGTGAGAGTGCGTCTCGAGGAGGCCGCTGGCGTTTGAGGGCCGGCCTGAGAAAGGAATGCCACCGACTTCAAAGTTGGCCACGGCCGCCGAGTTGTTTTTAGGAAAGCGCCGGTCAGGGGAGTCTGGAGGAGACTTCTGAACCATTAGTGACCCGTTTCCCGTCGGTCTGCGTGGGGAGACGGCACAGGTGCTGGCCCCTTTCACTCCCTCCATGTTTGTCAGGTTTAGGATGGAGAGACTTTTCCCCCTTTCAAAGTATCGATGAAGAACATGTTTCCCACTGTTGTCTTGAAATTCTAAGCTGCACAGATTACTTTCATTATTTATTTTTCGATAATATTACTACTACTACCACTACTGCAACTACTACTACTAACAATAATATAATAAACAAACAATTCCACACACATGAAACATAAGTCATCTACTTTTTTTTGAAGACATTTGAAAATAAATAATTTATATGGCACTTATGGGTCCTGCCTACAAGTGTCAGCCGCCCGCAGACAAGATCTATGTCACATTCTCGACCCACAGTGGGTAGAAAACACATGTTGCAAAAGTGCCGCCACCAAATTGGCGGTACCTCAACTGGAGAGCTGCTGTCTCACATTTCCCACGTCAAACAGAATGCCAAATTTACCAACGCATTTGTTTTATTTACTGCTCGGAGGCCGGTTGAAGCCGAGGATCAGGGCCCCGGCGAGCTCGACGCTCGTTCGCACGGAGGATAAAAATACGTGACAGCCAGTGTCTGCGGGCGAACGCTTTATCACGGCGGAGCAAATGACAGGTTGGTGCGTGCCGATAATGCCCCGGGATCAAAGTGAACGGGGGGTGGGGGGAGTGTTGGTGATGGTGTAGCTACAGTTTAAATAGTGAAAATTGATGGCCCCGGCTATAAAACACTCACTTTAGAATGCAGCTTGGTTAAGCTCGTGCCCACTTGAAAGGCCGCCAATGGAATCGCTCACATAAATTGGGCTGACGTTCCTCGTAATAATGAACCCTGGTCCGGGCCAAGCCAAACGGCCCCCACACCCACCTGCCACAAATTATGATGAGGGCTGTAATTGTGCCCAACAGATTACCCAACAATAAAACGCTGTTGTCACACCTTTACTTTTTTAAAAAAAAAATTATTTATTTTTGTTTGCAATGCCAGACAAGTTTTGTCTGAGTCTAAGGAGGACGGTTGGTGACGCGTCATCTTTGATGGACAACATTATAAACCTGCTCTGTGAAATGAAAGTGAAAGCAAAGACGATTTTGCCAGGACTCTGATTGGGGCCAATCCAGACTTTTTACGTTCGACAGTAAATCCAGATGTTGTCTTTTTTTTCTGTTCTGGTAGACAGCTGTAAAAAGCCCTCTTGCACTCTACACTGGATAGTCTGGAGGTCGAAAATCTGCTAGGGCGAGACACTGCAGACACTGGATTTCTTCACGATTCTTGTCAGCTTGTACCAACAAGTGCTATCAGAATCACACATATCACCTTGCTACGATTGGTGTGCATATTAAGAATAAATGTTAAGACAGTAATTGACAGACATGGTTTAAACCACATCATTTAGGTTAGATTAAAAAAAAATAAAACAACAAACCAACTTGACTAAAGATGAAAATGAGGCTTGGTCCAAAAAAAAAAAAATAAATCATTGTAAAGCATATTCTGATTTTGATGCCTGTAAGAAGTACCATAGGAGGAACAAAAGAGAAATTGTGAATTGCATTCCCTCCATGATATTGTTAATGGTGGACAACGTGGATACAGGCGGTGTTATTTGCTTTTTATTTGGAGCCAAACAGCTTCCAAACTTTGTTTTTTAGGGAGATTGAAACTCCATCGGACAGGCAAAGAAAGAACTTTTTTTCCTCCACCTCCCCAGAATGAAGGATGTGTTTGCCCCGTGGTGACCACCTGTTCGCCGACTTTTGATGGCACTTTCAGCCTTGAGCGTCAACACTGTTGGTTTTCAGCGGGGGAAAAAAAACTGAAAAAAAAAAAAACTAGGTTGACTCGCTGGAAGAGGGAGCGCCCCCCCAAAAAAAAAGTCTGAACAAAAGACTGAATGAAGAAGCAGACAGCAGACGTGTAGAGGAGGAAGAAAATATCCTCGGGAGGCACATAAGGAGAGAGTGGTCTCCAGAAAGGGCCGAGGGAGGAAGGAAGTAGGAAGAGCAGGGGAGAAGATGAGCAGACAGTGTCCTTTATGTATTTGCTGAGTGTCTCGCAGGGCTTTTGTAATGCTTTATGCAGACCCACTTCCCAAGGCCGCTGCAGGACTGCGTGTCCAGCTGTTTTGCTATTCACTTTCGCCCTTGTTTCTCTCGCTCTCTCTTCTGTCATTTCTTTGTGTTTTGTTTTGTTTTTTTCATCCGCGACCGGCCCGAGTGGATTATTACCCGCGGGCAGCAGATTAACCGGCAGAACAACGACAAGGACAAAATAAAAGACAAGCTAAATGAGGAGCCGCCGTGATTTTAATCCCGACTGCGGGCGGATGGGGAGGACGCAGGAAGCATCGCAGGCAAACGCACCGACTCTCACTCGCGCTGCGGTAGCGCAATTTCCAATCGGCTTCCCCTCCACCACCGCGGGCAAGAGCCTCGTGATAATATCGGGGTTAACGGCCGGTGGTGTTAGCTTAGCAGCAGGCACTTAAAAAAAAAAAAACGGACCCCTGGCAGGAAAGATCACAGGGAGGTTTATTGGGAGCGCAGGAAGGGGGCGACGCGACCGGCGTTTCCCTCGATCTCCCCTCAGTGCACGAGCTCAGTGAGGGTGACAGCGCCGGGCTTTCCTGCATTAGGGGTCAGTCCCGTGTAGCCACAACACATTTCCCACTGATCAGTTTGAATGATGCAAGTGCACTGCAGGCCTGGCATCGACGTACAAGCCCTCGTCCTCCTCCGCTTCCATTCTCCGTTGACGGCCGGAAATGGCAAAAGTATTCACATAAGTAGCAAAAGTACGGATGCTTGTGCTAAAAAATACTCTGGCGCAAGTAAAGGTTCTGATTTAAATCCTTTACTCAAGTAAAAGTTAGAAAGCACAGGTTCTGAAATGCACTTAAGTAAAAAGTAAAGATGTTTTTGTGACGTTGATGAACCAATACGTTCATTGATAATTTTGCAAAAATGAAAAATCTATGATAACTATAATACAATCTGCACCGAACTGACAAAAAGGCTAGAGGTCAAAGGTCTTGATGAGAATCTGGATTATTTTTTAACAGCTTTCCTTCCCCAAAACCGAGATACTATGATTACTAAGATACTATATGATTTATATTGAACAACACAGCTGAGTTCAAACAGCTCCACTTCAAGCAGCAACAGCTGTAATCCATAATAAGTGAATTACCTTTAATCGAATGGAGTAGAAAGTACAGATATTTAGGTACAAATGTGGGGAGTAAACGTGAGAAGTTGTCAGAAAGAGAAATGCATACATCTTGCACCTCACTGGTTGTTCTTCAAAAGATGCGCAGGAAACTAGGTCAAAGTTCAAATCATTTGAACTTCAAGCGCAACGCTCGGGCAGCAGATTCGAGCAAGTAGATTTGCATGTTCAGTTTTTGCATAGGTTTTTATGTCAGATGCACTTTCTGACACGACTCGTCAACTGAACCGGGATTCGTAGCTGGCAAATTGAGGACAATCCGAGAAGTACTGAGAGTTTTGATCCAACCTGACTGGGCAACGAATCCAGGACCCTGGCAGACTGTTTAAATCACTGAACTTTATAAAAGAGTGCGCCAATTGCCGTCCTCTAACCTGCGACAAAGTCAAGACCCTTGACAGGAAAGACACACAAGTCCAGTTTCCACTTGACTGACGTGCGTCTGCGGTCGACGCGACGACAGATCCCTGCCGACGTCAGCGCGAAGCCTCGCTGACAGGACTCCGCGCTTAAACGCACGTCACGTGAATCCCTGTCGACAAGGGGCAAGGAAATGAAAAGGGAGCTTCTTTTTCATCATGGTGTAACGCTAGAATCCCTCCCCTCCAAACGCTCAGATGCCCAGGATCCGAAACGAAGACATCAAATGCGAGCGGAAAAAGAAAGCAGGCCCCGCTAACTTCCCCAGTGGGAGACCAACACGTATAGATCTGTCTTCGCTGTCAGGACGTCACGTACATGTGTCATGGATAACACAGGCGTGACCCGGCGCTGACCCCCGCCCCTCCCCAACCCCATCCCACTCCTACCATCTGCTTTGGCTGGGCCACGCAGGCCAATCAGCTCGACTTGCCTACACGGTTACTTACCCATGCCGCATGCCAGAAACAAGACAGATGCCCCCTGATACCTCCAGTTCCAACCCCCTCAGACCCTCTCCGCCCGCCTCCACCTCCCCGAGCTCTCCGAGACCAGACGCCCCAACCTCCTCCGTCTTCCTCCCCTCCCAGCGCCACGGGGCTAGCGGCTAGCGGCTAGCGGCTAGCTTCGTCGATTGGAGAACATCGATTGCCGCGCGTCTTTTCCGATCAAAAAGGCCCATTAAACGCTCCAGAAACAAAAATGGTCTGGACAGACCCTCGTAACACACACACACACCCCACCCTCATGTTTGCAGCTACAGGCAGACAGACAGACAGACAGACACACACACACAGACACAAGGCCGTGGTCCATCCTCTGACCGGGCGGTGACCTGACAGCCCAGCAGCTGCTCGCTGTTTGATGTTTCACTCTGAGGATCACGTTTCATTTCCAGACTCCTCGGCCAATAAGAGGCAGACGAGGGAGACAGTGACGGAGAGACGCTCCCCTTGCCCTCCTCGCACTCCGCCGCGCCGCGCCGCCAAACAGACACTAGCAAGCACACCCCGCTAACACCCCCACCCCCCCGACAATCCTTCACGATGTGTGTATCTTAAACCACGGTGTGAAAAAAAAAAAAAAAAAAAGCCTTGTTCGTATCCGCGAGTATGTAAACCAAAGCCACACACATCGCCGACTGCTAGTTTGAGGCTGGATCATGACGTTGGGGAGAGTTTGCACGTCAAGAGTCGACTGAAAATGGTGCATTAAAGGGGGGAAAGCATGCATGTGTGTGCAGCAGATGGAGACAGGCTGGACAGCGGACCCTCTGGCCTGATGACATAAAGTCATCACACAACAGTATGCTGAACCCTGCCTTCAACGTGCTGTCACACACACGCCACCGCTACATTCATTTGTGTGCCTTTAAAATGAGTTTTAATTCTTTTTTTTTTTTTTTTTTTTAGCAGAAAACAAGTAGGCCATTGGCTCTTTTTTTCTTGGATTTTTCCAGCTTTCTTCTGAGCCTGAGCAGGCACAGGAGCTGGGGAGCACGGCTGACGCAGGTGATCAGTCACATCCACTTGTTTGAAACGAGCGCTACCGCGTTGATCTGCGCCGGCCGTATCAAATAAATGATTACGGCATTTTCGTGTCCCGCCGAAGCGATATCTCGCCGATTTACTTTTGTTTTTCTTGAGCCGTCCCCTTCTGAATAATGAGCAACAGCTGCGTCTCCGCGGTCACCTGAGCCCCTCGGAGAGACATCGCGGAGAAACAGTCGATTTATCTCAATCAAGCTGCCAGGCTGCTGATTGCTGGAGCGGCGGACAAAATCGGGAGCTGATTTCAAAAACTGCTGTGTTCGTTTGAGGCACGGAGACGATGTGGCGAAATCAGTTCCGCCACTTCTGGCAGTGAGAAATGGGACTTAAAGGGTCAGTGTGTAAATGTTTTTAAGGAAGGCCGGTATTTAAGGAAGCCCGCCTGGCAACGGGTTTTGTATTTAGGGCACTTCTTTAAGAATTGGGAGTAGAAGACAGCAGCCAAGACCCTTATTGCGCTATGGCTATTCTTATGTACATAAGGACCATTCTAAGGGTAGGAATACCAAATGACTTTTATTGTACTGTGAGTATACACTTTTATTAATGTATTTATGGGCTGTATGTTAAACTTTTACTAATGAATAATAAATCATAAATCAAGCCATGTTTAACACACTGGACCTTTAAATGGAGCAACAGAAATTAGAAATAATTCCAAAGAAATAAAACTCAATCCTATGTGTTAAAACCCGATTCTTTAAATAACCAAAGACCGCTCATTGGTGCAGCGGGCAACTCCTGACACTGATAAAAGCCACCGTGAAATAGACCCTAAAATGGTTTCGACTCCACTTTCATATGGTTGGACAAAAGCAACAACAAAAAAAAAAAAAACGCTACAGCTCTGAATGCGCGCCTTGTGTGAAGACGCAGTGCGGCGAGGACGCAGAGGGCCACAGTGTCGTCACTTGTGTCCTCATCTCTCCCCGCTGCTGTTCAGAGTGGGCCTGGCCTCTTAGTGTGTGGCCACTCAAGAGTGAGGAGACTGAGAGCGAGACTGCCCGGGGCTAAAGGGCAGCTTTAGTCGCTTCACTCAGAGCGAACACACACTAACACAAACACATGTGAAGAGGGTCTCAAATAAGCATCTTTACCAGGAATTTGGAGAATAAGGAGGCTCCGGCGCCATGCGTCGCTGCTCACACTCGACTTAATACGCACACCCGCATAAACACATAAGCAGGACGCAATGCGCTCGAGAGGCAGTCGGAAAACACAGCGGCCGCCTGCCTGCACGCCCTCTTACGCACATTCCACAATCACATAACAGCAACTTATGCTGACCCTTCTCCCGCTCGACGCTTTGTGTGCGGCGTGGTGCGTTGGTTCATTCGCCCATTCCTTCCTGTTAGAAAGTGGGATAATCGCTCTTTGTTTGAAGGGAAGGAGCTAACCAGCCCTGGGCCCTGACATGTAAGCTTATTACCACCCCTTAGTCTTAAGCCTGCAGCCAATGCGGCACACACTGCAGCTTTCTGCACCAAAACTGCTTGCTGGAGGTGTTGGTATCACACTGTGTCTGGCTTGAGAAGCGAGCGGTTTTCGAGTAAAGTTCAAATCAACTGGGGAAGTTAAAAAAAAACGCCCTGGACCACCACTCTGTAATCTTTGAAAAATATAAAAAGGATGTGTGATGGTGGCGTTGAGATAAAAGGGTTTAGTTTCACCATCACAGTATCTGATAGAAGCATCTTTGCTCCCCAGGTATACCTCAATACTACTGGAAGGTTCAGTCAGACACTTGGTCCATATTTGGACCTACTAGGTCGAGATCTGTAGCTATGTTGCTGTACAGTGAACCTTTTCTCAAGATCAAGAAAGCAGCATGAGATGAATTCAGTTTTGGTACATGGTTGGTATCCTGCTAGGAGCAGCCTGCAGAAGATGGTACACTGTGGTCATAGAGGTTCGGACATGGTCAGTAACAAGACTCAGGCAGGCTGTGGTCTTTAAGTGCAAGGTTGGGAGTGAGGGTCCAAAGCATGTCAAGAAAGTATCCCTCACACTACAGCCACAATCTGATTTTACCATCAGAATAAAGCAGCCATTCACTCCATGGGTTGTCACAACACATTGGTTTGTTTGCTTAGTTTGGCAAAGGCTTTTTTGCCTTGGATTACATCATCGAACTTGTCCAAGCTTGGGGAATGGCACAAGCGGGACACTCAAGGAGCGCCCACTTGAGGCTGCTTTTTGGTGTGACCTCTTCTGGGATTTGAACCGGGAAACCCCGAGTGTCATGGTGGGCACTCTTGGTCATGGTTACACTCTACCATTTAATCACAGCAGAAACCATGACTCAAGAAACAGTCAGTCAGTCATGTATTATTGCTCTATGTTGCAGAGCCTATGTGACCTGTGACCTCAGTTTCACTGCAGCTCTGCTGATGTAGCCCACCTTCTTCAAGGTACACTCTGTGGTGCACACCACTGATTTCTAACCAGTCTACTTCCCCTGACACCAACAAGATATTTTGACCCAGCGAACTACCACTAACTACATATTTTCTCTTTTTGGACCATTTTTCCACCACACTGGATACTGAGACCAGTTTGTAAAAGCTTTGACTGACATACACTACCAGTCCAGTCCGTTACATCCATTGAAGAGTTGTGTGTCTCTCGTGATCAATGCAGGTGTCATTGCACTTGGACTGAAGTCTTGTTTGTTGGGCTCCATGTATAACGAATCAGCATTACAGGACCGTTTAAATTCATCCTGGATGGCTGTTGATTGATCCACACAGGGTGTCTCCAGTTACAACAACGCTCCAAGCAAAATGACATGGCAAGACACTGAGAACAAGTCAAGAATATCAAGACAGCTTTGGTTCCCCTTATTCCTAATACCAAATAGTATGTATGTATGTATGTATGTATATATACACACATATATATAGATACATATATATATATATACATATATATAATATTGAACAATACTAAAATGATGAAAATCTGGAATAAAAGCATTGCCCTTCACACCTATTCATACATCATATATATTAAACTATTAGGTTAAATGTGGCTTTTATCTTCAGTGGGTGAATCAAGTCCTAAAAACCTAAATAAGTACATTTTCTTTTTAAAGGAAAACAATACTGACCTTACCTAAACATTTGCTGTAAAGGTTACATTCATTTCCCCTCCACTGTGCTATGAACATATTTGTGAGGCGCCGCAGCCCATGAATCTAGGTTAGTGAAGATGGGACATTCCACAGCAAGCCTTTTGAATTAGATTAAAAAGCTTTTAGGGCCTTTTGGAGACTTCTGAAAAAAAAATTCTGATTAATGTTTGTGAGGAAGCACACACATGCACCAGAGGCAGTAAAGTCAACAAAGGGTGCACATACATGCACATGCACACGCACAGACACACACACCCGCGCGCGCACACAAACACTATTAACTTAACCTGGACATATTGCCTTGATAGTCTGTGACCTGTTCTTTTGGCATGGCTTACCCTTCTCAACACCCCCATAAACATGACAAGGCCCTGGGATCAAAGCTGTCTAGGCCATCAGACCCCTTGCGTAGAGACACACTGACTCCAATGTGCGAGCGCACACGCACGCTAACTCACACGAAAGCACACACGCACTTTTGACTCAGACAAGGCTCTGAGTCTTTAACCATCATGAGTTCGATTAGAGCCGGTGGTTTGAGCTTCGTTCCCACATCACACAACCTCTCTTGGCAGAAATCAGCGCTGGGCAAAGGCGCTAAAGGCCACAAGCGTTTCACCTGATTGCCACTGACATAAGACACTTTCACAAAGATTAGTGCCTCTGTCTTTGTTCTGTTATACAGCCCCCAACGACCCCTCCACACCCTCCCCCCCCCAAAAAAATAAATAAAAAAATAAAAAAATAAATAATAATAATAATAATATTACAAATCTTCTGACGTCCCCAAAAGCTGCTACGTGTTAAAGGTCATCAAAACCAAGCAGCAACCAAATGTGACCTTTATGTAATTTGGTGACGCTCTGGGGAAGCTATTACTCAATGCGGAGCTGATATGAATAAAAAAAACAAAAACAGTCGGTCGATGACCTTGTTTGAAGAAGCATCAACGTGAGCTAAACTGTGTGTCCACCCGGGAGATGTAAGCAAAACGTGGCTGCGAAAAGACGCTCCCGAGTGTGACCTGTCCTGGGAAAGACATCAGCCCATACTGCTGGCGCTCCACTGCTAGCGTACTCAGCTATGTGTGCAAATGGATGTGTGTGTGCACGTGTGTGCGTGTGTGAGTGTGTGTATGTGTGCAGGACAGCTTTTACAGCCCCGGCTCACCAGTGAACCAGCTCGGCCGGGTGGCTGCGTTCGCCATGAGGCCGAGTGGTTGGAAGCTTTTCCGGCATCACCGCTGGCTGACCTTGAACTTCTGAACCTTTCATGCTTTAAGATCGTTTTAAGGAAACGGAGACTTTGAAGGGACTGCCTTTTATTGCACACATAATAAAATTAAACATTCCCCGCATATAAACCACCGTGGTTTTTCTGTGGGAGAGGAAAGTCTTTACGCATGTACTAATTATACTTAAAGGGGCATATAAAACAGGCAAAAACGTGCCGCCATGAAATGGTACATCTCGGGGTTATTTTAGCCAGGCACCTCTAACATCATTAGAGCTTAAGCATGCAAAGTTCATTGAATTAGAGGTCTTTACATGTTCACTCAATCCCACCTAACACAATCAGACCTCAAGATCCAGCGAGGGTACGTTTGAATTGTATTAGTTTTTCTCGTTGGGGGTCTTCCTGTGTTACACCAAGAGGATGGACTCAGACTGGACCAATGCTAAGAAAGACTAGAGGATGGAGTATTAGATGGAACAGGACCAGACCTTGGCAGGGAGGCTTCAATTCTGTGATTTTGCTCATTTACTTCAGGGGTTTTTCTGAAGGTGGCATCATTGCATTTTAGCAGGACACTGGCCAGTTGAAGACTAACTGTTTATCCAGTAATGGTGTGCCATATTGCAAGATTTGGTATTGATCTGACACCAAATAAATACAGCACCAGTATCACCAATACCACTACGGTACGGATACTTTTTTTAATAAAATTGCTGTATCTCAATGAATTTGAGCCTTCAATTGTTTTTGTAAGATAAAGTATCAATCTCATTGCACTAACATCAATCAATACCAACACCAACACTGGCATAGACATTATCAATCATTATCAAGAATTTTCTTCACAAAATGCTAAATATAGCCCAAGTGGCTACTGTAAGCATTCATCTCGGAGCAAATTCCAAGTCAAATTGCCATGCACAGCGTAGTAACCAATCAGTGATAATTTTGTATTTTCAAATCTGTATCAATCTTGATAAAGTTATTCAGGGAATCTGACAGCCATATTTACAGCCATTGAAACTCCTTAAATAATTAATCGCTTCAATCTATTCTGGGGAGAAATTGTCTTGATTCAGCAATTATTCAAGAGGGGAGATAGTTATCGTTGAACTAAGCACCACAGCCATAGTTTTCTTTCAGAGATTATTGCAGGAAAATGAATCCTCCGATAAATTGTTTAACACGACCAAAGCAAATTAAAACTGACCGACGCAGGAACGGATGGCCTTAACAGAGGAGGGCGAGAATGTATGTGTGTGTGTGTGTGTGTGAGAGAGAGAGAGAGAGGGAGAGAGTGAGAGAGAGAGAGAGAGAGAGAGGCCATGAAGTCAGCGCATGTATCAAAGCAAATGAAGACGAGGAGGTGAAAGACGGTGGGGGAAGCCTCACACTCGGAGGCCACGGACAGATCCAGCAGCGCCTCCAAGGCTGTGATCCCACCTCCCCGCTTAGTGCGAAGCCACTCGAGTGAAGGGCGAGAAGGGAGGGAGGGGGGGGCGTATGCTATGGAGCTAAGTGCCTAGGTGTTAGCCCTCTGCCCGAAGACATAAAGTAGCACTCTGGGATTCTGGGACTCCAACTCCCAAGTGCTTCTGACACAAAATGGACACCTCGGTCACTGAATGTCACTCCACATTTAGAGGTAAAAGGAACTGCCTTTTTTTTTTTTTCCCCCCCTTCTTCAGAAAAAAAAAAAAGCTCTCCGTACCTGTGTGGTTGTCCACCTCAGCAATGGAGCCAGTCCTGTTATAATGTTCTGTTTGGAATATCTACTATTGACCAATGTGGTGTTTCTGCTGCCTGTAAACACTGAAGTGACTTTTAAATGTTTTGTTTTCCCAGCAGCACAAAATTCAATTCTTTGTAGAAAGACTGACTGTGGTGGAGGCCCAGTGTCTGGATGAAGGTTTTCAACGGTGCCTTTATTATCCTGAAGTGCCCATGAGACACTCTCAATTGTTGTTGCTGTACATCATTAATGCTGCTTCACTGTTGTTCCAAAGCTCTTACAGTCCTGGCATCTCTACCGGCTGTCATTTGATTCCTTAGGGACAGAGGTGGGAAGTAACAAAGTACAAATACTTTGTTACTCTACTTACGTAGATTTTTCAGGTATCTGTACTTCGCTTGAGTATTTATCTTTCTGTCGACTTTTCACTTTTATTCCCTATATTTGTCCACAAATATCTGAGTTTCCTGAGGTTAAAAAAAGATACAAATTCAGTTCAAAGTCATTTACTTGTTATATTCCTACTATCTGAACTCTGCTGCGGTGTAGTTCAGTATAAAAGTGGATGTGTGTCTTAACAAGAAGATTACTTTGGAGGACCTCAGCTTTGCAGTCACCTTCCAGTATGTTTTCAGTATCGAGAAAAATGAAATGAAAGAAAATAACATTGGTTATTGTTATAAAAAGCGTCAACATCCAAGAATGGCTCACTGGTTATCACTAAAGAACCTATAGTATGGAAAGTAGCAAAGCTCTGAAAAATGACTCAGATGCTCATCAAGCGCCGCGCATGGAGCCGGATAAGCTCGATAGCTTACGAATTCATCCCGACACTTTGTTGCAGCCACTCATCCTAATGCTGCATTCTTCTACGTCCCAATCCAGGGGGTTTCCTTTGCTCAACCCCCCCCACACCCCCCCCCCTTCCCCAACTCTCCCCACCGACAGCCAATCCTGTGGCTGGACCCATTAGCTCACTCGCACTAATGCCACAGATTAAAGGAGGCTCAAAAGTCACAGGGTAAGCAAGGGCCAGACAACACACACACACACACACACACACACACACACACACACACACACACACACACACACACACACACACACACACACACACACGCAGGCACCTTAGCCCACTCGCAGCCACTGAGCTAGTTAGGTCAGCCCTCGTGATAATCAACAGGGTCTTAACTTCTCCCGAACACACACTCCCGACTTCACTGGTGCCGTAAATCTGGCCAGCAGGCCGCGAAGGGCCAGCAGGGAGTTAATGGCTGCACCATAAAACCCCGAGGAGGAAGGTCAGCGCCGCAGCCCCACTGCCTGATGCCGCTAAATGAGAAGCATGTGGAGGGGGGTCAGGAGGACAGGGTGCGGCAGGGGTGAAGGTGCTCCCATGCGTGTCCGGCACATGCGCCGGGGGGACGGGTGACATTTCGCATTGGCGTCTCGGGGGAACGAGCCGTGGAGCGGCTCCGACAGCGCCGGGTAACAAATGGGATCCCGTGTCCGATCCTGACGCCACCGTAACTTTGTTACCAGCTTCGCCAATTAGACGTATGAGTCGAATCGTCAATCTTTCCAAGGTGCGTGCGTGCGCTCGCGTGTCCTTTAAGGTCAACCGACAAGAACGGCGAGTCGCGCGCCGGTAATTGGCCAGCGTCCGGCGCCTTGCACACTTTTTTTTTTTTTTTTTTTTGCACAGACGGTGGCGAACGCAAGAAAATCATATTTTGTGAAAACTTTGCAAAAAAAGGAATGAGATTACATGTTTTTTTTTTGTTGCAATATTTGCATGAAAATGCAAAAAAAAAAAAAAAAAATCAAATCAAATTCAAACTCAACTTTCCCATTGAAACCTATTTCATTAATTTGGTTATTTATGTATTTTTCTATTTAACCTTTGGTTTTACCAGTTGCTTGAGATCAAAATATCTCTTTTCCAAGCAAGGCCTGTCAAAAATGGCAGCACCAAAAAAACAAACCAAACCAAACAAGATCTAAAAATACACACAGGCCTGGAAATAAACGTCGCTTTGCAACATCACATACAAATACGGCAACAAAATGAAAGGTTTTAATGTCATGGACCTGATTTAAAGAGGGGGGATTTAACCACATTTGAACTATATTTAGCTGAAACGCAAGGTGCCATTAAAAGCCCTCAGGGATGCACACGCACAGGGAGATTACAACTGGTCTCAGCAGGGCGACAGTCGCTGGCACTGCCTCGGAGTGATGTCGAAAACAAAACTACTCAGCGACGGTGCGGTCACAGGACATCTTCTGACAAAGTCCATCAGCCTGGCGGTGGAGCCGCGCCGGACTCTTCAATCTTATCAAGCCAAACGGGGGGGGCCTTGCTGCTCCAACACCAGCCTCGGCCGTACAGCGGCTCTTCAGTTCAAAGGCAAACACTGCACGGGAGATCAAAGCAAGGCCGAGGCGGTGCGCGCGCGCACACACACATACACAGGCCAGTGCATCGCGCGCGCACGCCACACGCGATAACACGTGCATAATCTCGGTGGCGCACTCACAAACACAAACCTCGACAAACAGGGCCAGCGGCTCCGGCTGCGCGCGCCCCTGGCATTGATCAAAGGGAGGAATGTGATAGATAGAGGGGGGAGATAAGGCCCACTGAGATGAAGAGAGGCCGGGTGAGACGGCGGCAGCCGAGCCAGGGGAGAAGGCGGCTGCCTCGGCCCTGCAGTCAGACGGCCGCGGCCCACGATAAGGCCTCAAAGTTCCAGCCGTCCGACAGCAGCAGCAGCAGCAGCAGCAGCAGCAGCAGCAGCAGCAGCAGCAGCAGCAGCAGCAGCAGCAGCAGCGACAGAAGCAGCACAGCAGGCTGAGCGAGTCACGCTTCAGGTGTGGATGTAAAAAGCACAGTTAAAGGCTCTGCTGTTGGAAAAAAGAAAAATTGTCTATTTCAATATTATATCAAAATGTATAACAGCGGTGCCACTGCTAGCGGTCAGGCGTGGCAGTTTCACAGTGAGAATCCCTCCTCGCTCCCAGCAGAAGATCTCAGGAGTGACGCGTGAAAAAGCAGAAGCAGCAGCAGGGAACGGCTTGGTTTGAATTAAGAGCAACACCGCAAGTCATTCAAAACCCACACGCGCAAAAAAAAAAAGCGACCAGCAAAAAAAAAAAAAAAATCCAAAACGGTACTTTTCACAGCTGCAACACTCCCACCGCGACTGGAAACTATGCACGCGTCCCCGAGTCGCTTCCTGTGGGCTTCCTGGGTGTCGGGCAGAAGTGACTCTGGTGCAGATGAAGTCGGCCTTAAATCCTTAACGGACTCGGTGTTGAGAGTAAGATTGCACACACACACGCCTGTAAAACCTAGGCCTGAATTTAAAGGCTTTGTCTCCTCTCTATTAAGACACATTTACTGTGCATTTCAAAACTGCCTCGTAATGTATCCCACTGCATCACCCTGGGGAACAAGGTCACTGAAATGAAGGCCGGCATTGAATTGGAGGACATGGATTGTGAATAAAAAAGGTTTTTCAAGGCCTAATAATGTACAGTGATGCATTTTCTTTCAAAAATGTCATTTTCTTTAAAAGGTTTAACGTGAGTCAAATTGCATTTTTGTGATTTCAATCATTTAGAGGAAGCTTCCTTTCTAAGGCAGGTCTATTTGAGGTATCGCCTGTCACTTCATTTCATGAATAGTCATCATTAACGTCGTCACAGAGATATGATAATACATTCTACACGTAAGTGGACTCCATAATCCTGACAATCAGCACCAATGAGTCTGACCATAAACCAAAGTTGTAATATAAGTTTCCAGGCCTTTTCTTGGACCAAATCTTTGATGGTGACAACTATGCAGCGCTGGTGTGATGGTGGTGTGACGGTGGTGTGATGGTGGGAGTCTTGACTTGCCGCACATAACAGGGCCTGTGTTAGATCACAAGGAGATTGACAGCCGCACCGCGACACGGGATATACAATCAGAGTGGTTTCAACTTCTCGGGCAGCCACAGCCAACTCCGTTGCTTTTTTTTGTGTGGACCCAGTTTTTGGTGACCAAAAAAAAAAAAAAAAAACTGCAGCAAAAACCAGGCGGGCTTTATTGAAAATGATGGTAAAACCTGTGTTTTTTTTCCGCTCACTTCAGCCCAAACTCAGCCTCTCTCTCTCTCTTTCACTCTCTCTCTTATGTGTTCACACGGTACACAAAGAGGTTACAGATGTAGCCCTACACAGAGAAATCAGATTAGAAAAAAAAGAGGAGATCAAACCTCGGAAGACCAAAATAACATCTGTGGTCCAAGTGAAAAAGATTTCTGGGATGCTATACGGCCTGATTACATAGTGGCCTTGTACATCAGGCTTTCAAAGCTGGCAGCCTGTGTGTGTGTCTTTGCTGCTTTGGTGTTGGATTTCACAGAGATGCGGAGGGGTTGTGGGGGGTGGGGTGGGGGTGGGGCGGTTGCACAGAATAGGGCCACGCACAAAAAAAAACAAACAAAAAAAAAAAACACACACACACAATGTTTCCCAAATTAAACCTAGAATTTTGGCGAAAGAAAAAAAGTCTAAATCGGGAAAATAAAGTGAGACTTCTGAGAATGGGAAGGAAAGATGGACGCGCACACAAATACATATAACGCAATGTGAGAACGTTCCGCTTTTCTTGCTCCCTCCTCTATATTTTGCCCCAGCGCTCATTAGCAGAGGACAATGCCGTGTGTGATTGTCACACCCACGTCGAGCGACTGCCGGCTGCAACGGTGTCTGAATGGAACGCTCCCCGTCAAGGCCGTCGCACAGCGCAGTGCCACCTGAAATGTCAGCTAACACACGTACGCTCTCTCTCTCTCTCTCTCTCTCTCTCTCTCTCTCTCTCTCTCACTCCCTCTCTCTCTCCCTCTCTTGCCAACACGCTAAACTTAAGAGTCCTCAAGAGTCTTGCTTTTTTTGTTTCCTCCATCTCTCTCCCCCTCTCCTCCCTCCCAGCTCACACAAACATGACACTCCTCTCTTGTATATTCCCTGTGCCGTGGGAGCCTGAACTAATTTCCCATCTGCCCCTGCTTCCCGACACACAGGCTGGCTTTCATTCCTAACGAGGGCCTGATGAATTTTCTTAAAGGCGGTGATGGGCCAAATTGGAGCTGATATGTCCCATCCGGCTGCACGGCCGGGGCCATAGGACGCGGCCTTGTCCTGCTGCCATGTGACAGCCAAACCAGGCCAAAGTGAAAGAACCTATTAGCGCTAACTGGTCAGTTTAGCGTCTATTAGGCTGGCTTATTTCATTACCGCGTGTGTGCGCGCGTGCGCAAGTGCGTTTCTGGAAGACAACGAGGGTTACGAGGAAGTGACAGACTTCCAGAGGAAAGGTCTTTGTCTCAGAAAAAGGAGAAAGAAAAACGTGTGAGAAACAATTATGGCTGTAACCACGGAACGGAAGTTCTAAAGGTTTGTTTTTTTTTGTAATTGTGATTAATATTGAGTGTGCGGAATAACGTGAGCGCGACCGGAGGTGTGTAACAGTGTATGTCAGAGAAAAGAGGGCGTGAGATGAACTGGCTGTGCTGTTGCTGTGCTGACACACTTGGTGCACACACACACACACACACACACACACACACACCCACACACACACACTCGCACTCATTGCTCTGGAGCCCGGCTTGGAGAGGGTTGAAGAGGGGGGCACGACGCGTCAAGCTGGAGCCACGGCTCGCTTGTGAGTGTGTGTTTGTGTGTGCGTTGCGTGAGTGTGAGGGGGCTGATCCCATTGTGTGTGTCAACAAGCCGCCCCATTCAGCGCCTGTGTGGCTAAACTCTGCTAATGAGCATTGCCTCTGGCTGGGCCCTTGCTAGCAGAGCACTCATCACAGCAAAAAAAGAAAAAAAAGAAAAAGAAAAAAAACCCTCAACACACACACACACACACACACACACACACACACACACACACACACACACACACACACACACACACACACACTGAGGCTGAGCCATGGTTGGGTGGTGGTTGGAGCAGAATGGGGGGTACTGCAGCACAGAAATCAGGGAGGACCGAGTGGAAAACAGAAGGCAAAAGAAAAAGCAAGCGGTGACTCAAGATACGACCTCATCAAACGATGACCAACTGCAGCATCAGGGAGTGTGACTGTTTTTCGAGCAGAAACACAGAAAAACAAAAGTTCCTCCCGGAGTTTCCGCTGGAATGCGCGAGTAAGACTGGAAAATCCACAGCGAAAGAATAAAATATCCAGAGTTTGTCAACGGGGATCTGCGGAAATCTGCGACTGGATCCTGTTGGCCGGTAGACAAAGAGGCCGAGGGCGACGTCTGCACGCGGCACAGTGGGCGAAAGTCAAAACTATTCCATTCCAATATTTAATCTTTGACATTTCCCAGAGAGACGGTTCATACATCCTTCAGTCAAAGAGCCCAAAGGCCTTGTTTGAATTGTGGATGAACCTTCACTGGATGAATTCTCTGGACCCATCGGGCTCCTTCCACTCCCAGTGGAGTCGCATGGTGAAAATGGCGCTGGACACAAGTGAACATCAACCCTCCTCATGCCTCCTCTGGCCGCTCCGCTCACTCTCAGTCGCTGCCACACACCCCTGCTGGGCACCAGGTTTCCCATTGATTCACTTCACAGGTAGCGCAGTTCTCATTCACACACATTTTCCTGACAGTCTGCTTCTCATATCCAATGTTAGAGTCATGACCAGAACATTAGCGTGGTACATCGAGAGAAAAAAAAAGCTGCAACTTGCTCCTGTTGCTGGTCACAGTCACACACAACTGTTAGCAAAGGCCTTGGCAAACTGTCAGATGGTGACCTCCTGACCTCATCCCAGACCTGTTGAGTGCAGGGGCTCTTTTTTCACTTTTAAGTGAGATCAGATCAAACAGCCACACAGGCCCAATCAACTTCATATCAGAGTTGGACTGGAGGGCAGTCTTGAGGGTGATATGAACTTAAGCCTAGTCTGACAGTCACATGGGGAAGCCAGGAGTAGTAGAAACAGGAAGAAGTGATCTTTCTGGCATCACAAGTGAGGGCCAGAATTGCATCTTTTATGACACATATCCTAATAAAGAAATAGAGCAAAAAAAAAAAAGGAAGTAAAGGATAAAAACGTCAAGTTTTCTTAGTTCGTTGACTACATCTCGCCATCTTATGCCCACAGAAAATAGATGAGTGGAATTTTGTATAATGTAGAATGCAAGCATGTAGAGTGAAAAGTCACATCACTTAATGTAGAGCAGACACACCAGTCAAACGTTTGGAAACGCCCTCTTATTTAACATTCTTTTTTTCTCATGACTATTTACATTGTAGATTCTCACCGAAGACATCAAAACCATGGATGAAAACGACACAACATGTGAAGTAGCCCAAACATGTTCCATAGTTTAGATTCCTCAAAATAGCCATAAAACATACTTCATGTCACGCTAATATATTTGATGCCATCAGTGAGTATCGACAATGCAGAAGGCAGAAAAGTTGAGACGGTTTCTCCAATCTTTTCACTGCTAGTGAAGCTTAAACACAACATAAAAGCTTATTGTCAAGACTGAGAGGGCAGGAGGAAAAGACTGCGGTGGCGTCAGCCAATGAGCAGAGGGGAGGAAGGTGGGAGCTGCGGGTGAGAAAAACAGGGCATGTCATCCTCCATCTGCAAAGCCAGTCCCTCTCTCCTCTCTCCTCTCTCCTCTCTCCCCCTCTTCTCATCCCTCCCCTGCAACCACTGGCCCAGCTATTTCCAACCCGCCGTGCACACGCGTCCGTGTGCGTGCGCGCGTGTGCCGACATGTGTTTGAGTGAGTGCATATCGGAGGTGAGGTTGGGGTGGTGTGGTGGGGGGGTGGGGGAGTGGGGAGGCAGGGCCATTAAAGCTCTGTTAAAACACTTCTGATGCTGTTGGCTGATGCTGCAGCTGAAGGAGGGCGAAAGAAAAAAAAAAAGAGGAAAGAAGGAGAAGAGAGAGAGAGAGAGAGAAAAAAAAAAAAACAACCTCAGACTGAGGGAAGTGAGACAGTGAAGGGGGTGAGGGAGGGAGTGCACACACTCAGCGGCGAGCCCGGCACGCCTAGTGGTCCACTGGCGGCCTGTCAATACTATGAGCACGGAGGTGCGAGATGAGTCAACAACCTAATTCTGACATCAAACTTTCATGGGCGGCCGAGGGGGAAGAGCGGGGAGGCGGGAGATGTTTGCTGTTAACGCTCCCTCCATCACCTGACCTTCACTCCTCCCTGCCTTTTAAAAACCCCTTGAACAAAAAAAAAAAAACAGACCCCCTCCACCTCCTCCACCTCCTCGCCCTTTCACATGCACACACCCGAACGGCGCCAGGCACACACCTAGGAAAGCGCACGTGCGCTTGCACTTTTAAAGTTCTGACCCGCGGCTGAATTACATTTGGAGCGTTTTAGCAAGATATAATAGTGACCCACACACACACACACACACACACACACACACACACACACACACACACACACACACACACACACACACACACGCCACCCCGACACACTTTGCAGAAGCTCTCTCGCCTAGAGGGGGAGAGTGCCGCCGGTTTTATTTATTAAATATGGCCCGGGAGAAGAAGCAACGCGGGGCGAGCTGAGAAACCGTTTTAAAAGAGAGAGAGCGGCTTTTAAATGGCCCTCCCGACACACCGGCGACCCGCAGAGGCTTCGCAGGGACACCTTCCCGGGCGCCCAGTGTGCCGTTTGTGTGTTGGCGCCATGACCCCGCGGCGTGCAGAGCACGGGACTGGAGTAAGGGTGCATTTCTAAATAATAGGGGAAAAAAAACCAACAGAAAAATGAAACAATATAAACACAAATTTCTTCTGTTCTCGGATGAACTGGTCTGATCAATGGACACAATGTGCCTATTTAAAAACACTTCTTTTGAACACTTTTTAAGATATGTACATCATTTGCATGGATATTTTATTTATTTATTTTTAATTCAGTCTTTGCACTTTTTTTTAAATTCTTCTCTGCACTGTACATGCTGCTGAAACAATGAAAAATGTCCCTAATGTGGGATAAATTTAGGCATTCTTACTGTAATTCTTATTATGCAATGCAAGTCAGCATCTAATTATATGTATATATATATAAATAATAATAAAAAAAAACCTTTCCTGATATTTTCATTACCAGTCTGCTCAAAACAAGCAACATTTTTTGAAATGTTGTTAAAATGAGAGAAGCAGCCTGGCCTTGTAGTTTTCCACACAAAGTCAGTGGAGGAGACAATGGAAGTGTCTGGTCTGAATGTTGGTGCCGTGCAGCCACTTCACTTCCAGTCTAACTGGGAGTGCTCTTGCAGAGTGCGCACTGAAGACAGCACACGTTAAGGACGCCCTCCACAAACCAAGCTGTGCTTCTCTTCTGTTTTGAATCTAACAGAAACAAACAGCCCCCCCCCTAACCCCCTACACCCTCGCCAAACACACCCTCTCATACAAATATATAAATAATGCCACATTTTAGTCTTGCACCCACATGTACAATAGCCTGATAGGCATCCGTGACCTGCAGATGAAACAAACAAAAAAAAGTGTTTCCACCACAGTTGCCAAAGATGCCAGCTGATGCCAGGGTGTCTTGACTTCATGCCTCTTCAATTTGGGAAACTTTGAGGTTAATGGAAAGGCACTTTCTGTGAAAGCTAATCATCGTGAAGAAACAATTTTGACTGATATTTTGCACTGCAAGGGACATTTTTGTGAAAAGAAAAAAAAAATCTTCCTTTTGGGGTTTAAAATGTGATGAAAGAAATTTCATTTTTAGGTGAAGGCGGTGAGTGACGTGGAATGACTTCAGGCAGAAGACATGCAGATATGTTTTTTTAAAAGCCATCCAGTTTTCGACTTAAAACATATATAATTCTTTGTGAATAAAGACACAAGTCATAGTTTCAGCACTACGAGTAATAACCAAAGAAAGGTGTCGGTGAAGTGACAATGTGATCCGCTCAGAGACTCCAGGCTTGGCGGGTCTGCAAAACATCAGACTTCAACACTGAGGCCCTCCCCGCCCCCCATTCTCTGTTTCCAACCAACAGCGAACACTGTTTTGATCAAAGCATGACGGCGACAGCTGCACCAGGGAAACCACATTTTTTAATCAAAACCAAGATGACGAATGCCCTTAACCAGGAACAGGGACTCATTTTCAGCAGGCGACACGTCTTTAAAAACCTTCCTGCTTCGGTGCATAATACCAACACTACAAAGATTAGAAAGTCGTGTTTTGTAAATTAATTGTTTTAAGTACTAAAATGAATTATTAAAGTGTGAAGATGACTTGTGGATAAACGTTAAAAATAAAAAAAAATAAAAAATGGCATCACTTTTAGCAGCTGGGAGAAATTAGTAATATTTATTCATGTATTTATTAATAAGATAAACAGTACAACATTTGTAGTGTGAATTCATGTGATGTGTGAGTCAGTGGGACCAGAAGCCCGGTGCAATAGGTAAGTTTAATATGCCTTTCTGATGTGCTTCTCTGAACTGCACTGCTGATTCCTACTTAGAGGAAGGAAAAAAAAAAAAAAAAAAAGGCAGACCTGCATAAAAAATACAATAACTTAAATAACCAATGAGGTACATTAATCACACACCAAACCTACTATACTTATACACGCCGAATCCTGATAATACAAAGGAAAGGAGCTGAGGTTAAGTAGGCGGCTCAATAATTGATGAACGCATAAAAAAATAAAAAATAAAAAAATAATCCGGGGCCTATTTCATTGTTGGTGCTCCGAAGCAGAGTTCTATTTGAGTCAGTGTCAGTCAGCGCCAGGCAGACTCATCCACTATTTATATGGCGAAGGTTCCTGAACACCTCGCCGAGAGTTTTATAATGGTCGCGATCATCAAATATGAGAGGAGCAAGATTTGGGGCAAGTTATTCAACAAATGAATTCAACTTTAATGCAAGCACATTAAATTCAGCCTGCGCTCGGCAGGGAGAACAAATTGAATTGTATTATTCATTTAATTGAAAGGTTGTTCAAAACAGATGCATATTTAAGACGCCGTCGGAGGAAAACAGAACCACGCAGAAGCACAACTGCAAAATCAAGCAAGTTATCAGCTACTGGGCACCTCTGTTGACAAATGTTAATCCGTTCTAAACATAGCCCACATTGGTGTATGAATATGAGTCACGCTTAGAACTTTAATTTATGGCAGCGCAGCCCCACAATCAACTTCAGACGGCTGAGGCGGCCACAACAATGACAGGAACACGCCCCGCTCACTAAATCATCTTCCCAGCGGGCCAAACTGTGCGGGGAGACGCCGACAGCCAGCTCCGTCTTCAACGTCTGTCCACGACTTTTGAAGGGCCAAAAGCGTAAAAACACTTCTTCTGGGGCTCCGCGGTCTGGATTTCTTTCTCTCTCTTTTTTTTTTTTTTTTCTTTTTTGGCAATTGGGGATGGAGGGAAGCGAGGCAAACAAACAATCTTGAAGGGTTTCTCCAAATGTCCTTTGATGGCCGCGTGATGAGCAGGGTGGGAGGGCAGGGGGGACGCGGAGGACGTGAAAGGACCACATAGGAGGAGAGAACAGGGAGTGTTGACAAGAGCGGATGGATGGTTTGGAAAGTGTGAGGTGGGGGAGATGAAAAGATGCAGGGATTAAAGGAGGACAGGATTCAGATAGTTAGTGGGGAAGGAGGTGATGGGGCTCCGTTTGACAAGTGGGGGGACTTTGTAGGCCAATGCTCGGCTAATTATGGTCACAGGCAGTGACGGATCATATTTTTCACTTATGCTGTGTGTCGAGCATGTACAGCACATTTGACAATAAAGATGACTTTTACTTTATGACTTCGATTTTTGCCGGCAATCTAATATCACACATTCTGAGGTTACACCAGTGTTTTGGCCCAATGTCAGCAGTTCGACACAATCGTCTTCCCAGCTGTACATACCTGCACTTGTGTGACAGGTAGCGAGTTCATTCAGGTCCCCAGAGGTGGCAAAAGTATTCACATGCTTTACTTAATTAAGAGTACGGATACGCTAACTGGGAAAAGTGTAAGTACAGATTCAGAGTAGAGTAAAAGTAAGAAAGTCCTGGTTCTGAAATGTACTTAAGTAAAAATGACTTTTTTTGCCATGAATGAAACAATACATGTGTTAATAATTTTGCAAAATTGTAAAATATTTTCTACTCTCAATAATATCAACAAGCATATTTCTTCAATGTAAGAACTACAAAGTACAGATATCTGTGTGAAAATGTTGGGAGTAAAAGTAAAAATTCATCAGAAAAATAAATAGTAAAGTTCAAATACATGATAAAATCTACTAAAGTACAGTAGCGGATTATTTGTACTTTGTTACTTCCCACCTGTGCAGGTCACTTACTGCCTTTGTATTTAACAAAGGGTTTAGGAAAATAAGGAAACACGCCTGCACAGAAACAATTTATCAAACTGTGTTGTTCCTAAAGCACGCCAGGCCTCACGGCTTTATCTAGCCGGGCATGGCGCACAGCCCTTTGGCATTATCCTCCAATGAGGTGAGATTTCCTCACAGTAAAACTTTGCCCTTTCTCACAGACGCACAAAAGCATTTTCTCTCTAGCATCTCTGGATGACTCTCAAAGGCCTGTGAGCAGTGCGTCTGGTGGTGACACACAAGGTGTTGGTCACTCTGGTCTTGTTTGGGCACAGGGGACATGTGGTTAGGTTTAGGAAAAAATGCAAAGCGTCTGTTAAATGAAGTCAAACCGCTTCTTGGGTTCCGTTTGGAAAAAACGAATGGTGAACTTTTGCCCCTGAAAGGGTACAGACGTAAATGAGAGAGTGGAAAGGGTTGAAAGACGCGAGGGATCTTTTACCTGCCCCCAAGTCATGACAGGAGGTTTCTTCCTTTGAAAAAACAATTTTCTTTCCTGTTGAAACTGTCTCAAACATAGTGGGACAGCTTTCAGTTTCAAGAGCGGGAAACCACAACCAAGCGTGCTTGCTTGGGAGATGCTAGAGTCCAAATGAGTGGGAGCAAAGACCAAGTTATAAAGACGTCTCCATCCACAATCCAAATAATTACTTCGCCCTCATAAAGCGACAATTAGAAGATGATAGAGACAACTCCTGAAATCAAAACTCCCATTGGCTTTTCCTTTCCTTCCCCAAGCAGCATCTGAGTTTGTCTGTTTCGTCACCCAAGGGTTTTGGTAATTAGGGCGTCAACACACGCAAAATAGGGAGCAGAAGGGACGTAAAGGGTGCAAAATCCAACACGGATCCGGACACGTTTTATTTTTTCTTAAATCATCAACAGAAGTGAGCACCACCTTCCACTGACACGAACATTTGTCGACTCATTGGCCTAAAATGCTGAGTGACCCTAATGAAGGCTCTTTTTTTTTTTTTTTTTTGAGGTCCTGCTGTCCTCTTGGGTCAATGCTACACTGTCCTGGGGAGAGGCCAGCGCTTGCATGAATAAGTAAAGACCGTTGGGGGACCAAAGTCCGTTGGCTGACGTTTCCACCTCAGTGGATTTTAACACATTAGGAAGCCCCACTGCCAGTAATGAGCCAGAGACAGCGGGGACGAGGGGGGCGGGGATGGGGTCGGAGGGGGGTGGAGGGGTGGTTGTGTGCTCACAGCAACAACTCCCTCAACCTGTTATTGTTGTGCAAATGCTGTCCGCAATCTCATGCGATGGCACTCCTATTGGGAAGCCCTGTGATTAAAGTGGAATAATCTGCTTTAAACAGCGAGGAGGACAAACAGAAGAGTCGCGTTAGGTACTGTGACTGCTTCAGTGGAGTGACAAATTTCATACAGCATCGTTCCGTGATTATGCGGCTGCCATGCTGTTAGATGTGACTGTAAAGGTATTTTGACTTCCTGCTGGTGACCAGTCAGGAGTGATTTGCGAGATGGAACAGAGTTGCACCAAGCAGATGATGCGTGTAGCCTGACATGTTGCCAGTGTAACTGAATAGAATAAGTTGTGACTGTCAGACAGCTGGGTGTGCAACACAGCACTTTACATTGCTTTTTGGTGGGAAAATCATAACTAACTAACTAAAGCATTTACAATTGCTTTAATTCTACTTCTAATCAAACTGTTATTTGCCCATCGACTTGTTTAGACTGGCTCTCTCTCTGAGGGAAGGTAGAAGTACCTTTAGGTCTATGGTCTAGGCCTATCTATTTTATCTAGGTATAACATATCTCTTAGAAAACAGTTCAATATGAAATACTTACGTTTCTGTTCAATTTCGGTAGCCTGAACTCCAAAGAAGTCCAACTTGTTTCGAGTTGGACTTCTAGAAATTTCCCAAATTCTTTGGCAAACAGGTGTCAAAAGATCGTCAATTGATCTGGGGTTTTCTAATATGTGGTATAACTCTGTTCTGCCAAATGGGTCTTGTTGGCTGTAGCCCTGTCAACCGGGACTGTATATCAGGGATATATGACAAAATATTCATATTATCTCTTAGTGACGAGGACTAAATGGATTATTTATCAGGCTCTGATGCAAGGCCAGCCGTGGCCAGCGCTGCCACGTCAAACTCTCTGGACAGTGAAACTGTAATTAAAATAGAGGTTTCAGGTCGTTTCAATTCACTGGGTGCTTTCAGAGGATTCATCAGGCTCTGACCAAGGGAGTTCATACTGTAGCCAAGGTTGTGTGTGTTGTTCTTGAGAGAAAGAATTTCTGTGTGTGTGTGTGTGTGTGTGTGTGTGTGTGTGTGTGTGTGTGTGTGTGTGTGTGTGTGTTTTCTCCTCATCTCAGTCCCAGTGCCCCTGTGCCCTGGCCTCTCTTCCTCCCCCACTGTGTGCGAGTTTATTCACAGGAAATGCAGGAGAGCCTTACGGGTGGCTGGGCTGATGAGAAGCGACGTGGCGTCTCCAGCGAGCCGGGAACTTAGCATGTCAGGCAGGTCAGCACGGGGCAAGCAGACAGTCGATAAAATATTCAATACAGCACTCCCAGTTCATGGATCTAATACCTCGGAAGAGACCCACCGCCCAAAATCCGAACGGAAAAAGATAAAATTATCTTCCCCGAACCTTTCGGAGTAGCCGACGGCCTGGACATATCGAAGCCAGGGTGCAAAACCATCTCGTCAGTGGAAATCTAGCTGATGTTCGGAGGCGCGGCTCCATTTGATTAAGGAGACGCTCATGGATTTCCGATTCTCCCTCATTTGGGGGTAGAAATCTGTTCTTATTGAGAGCGAGAGTTCAAAAGGGCATCGCAACCTTTCTCCACTCTGTGCGCTAGTACGCTAATAACAGCGGGTGAGCCCCTTCGCTCTCTCGTTCTCCTACGTGGAATAAAAAGGTACTCTGACACTTTAAGGGAGTTTGGGGGTGCGAAGAAAACATATGTCTTGAGTTTGACAGAGCCCGTGTGGGGACTGGAAAGGCTGGGGCCCAGAATGTCTTGTGTCAGTGCAGCGCACGGGGCGCTAATCCCAATTAGCATCACTCAGCTACACTGAGGGCGCATCACATCGACTCAGCCTCTGCCAAGACAGGCGCCCTCCGCGGACCTGGCGGACGCGGCGGAACACCAGCTGCTATCGGCCTGTTTTGCTGATTAGCCCAGACACTAAGATGTCGCTGCCGTGTCTTTTGACTCCCGAGCTGCCGCCACCGCCACCGCCGCCTCCTCCTCCTCCTCCTCCCCTTTTGTTGTCTTCGGTATAGCTTCCGTCTACTTACATTTTTAACAAGCGTCTCCTCTGTCTCCATCTCTTTTATTGTGTCGTCTGAGTGCGCGGTGTTTTATTACTTACACTGCATGGATTGGTTGAGCACAGTGGATCAGTGTTACCCACTCAAACGGTTTTCCTTTCTGGCCGCTGAATAATTAATGGAAATGGATGGTTAAGGACAAAGGCAGTGAAGACTCCATTAAGGGGCGAGATGTTGAGAGGTGCTGACTTCATCATTGCAGTTGTTAACGCTGGGCGTAGCGATCCGATTCCGACAATATCGCGCGGCAGAGGCCAAGCTAGTGGCCGCTACTAGCTTGTGCGCTAAAACGCGGCCGCTAAAAACACTAGACGGTACATTTCTGCCCACAAGGATACCGGGACTCGCAGCGTTTTACAGACATGTACAAGGTGGGAGATTTCCGACGGGTAGCGTTAGCACCGACAAGCTAATGCGGGCCACAGGAGCGGGGGTGAGGTCGCAGCTTTTACAGAGTACAATATGGAGCTAAACAAAAAGTGATAAAACCAGCTAATTCTGGATGCAGGGAGTTTTGTTTGCACTGTTCCACACACACGCACGTCATAATACATCCCAGAGTTTCAGGGCCCCCGCAGCTTTCAGATACCTATAAATAAATGCTTTCCTGAGCTTTATTTCTCTCTCCCTCTCCCTCTCCCTAACCCTCTCCCTCTCCCTCTCTATCTCTCTCCCTCTCTCTCTCTCTCTTAGTTGTAGAGACACACTCATGCCGAGGCTGGAGCCGAGTAAATAGCCCCCCTTCTGATGAAAAACATTCCAACACTACCAACACGGTGAAAGGGGAGTAGATGGGGTGGCAGTGGTGCAGGGGCTTTTAAAATGGACTCAACCCCCCTGCCACCTCCCACGCCCCCACCCCAGCGAACGCCATTTTCACCGCCACCATTTTCACAGCGAAAGAAAGCCCGCAGCAGCTCTCGCTAAGTGTTTACTGGCTCAGGCACAGACGAGAGATGAGCTTGGTCTCTTCTCCAGCACTGCGTGTACCCACCCGACTGAGAGGAGGCACTAAATTTAACCCTATCCCAGCCCCATGCCAGATGGTGGTGCTGAATGTACTTTTTATTTTATTTTTTTTGCAATTTTTTTTTAGGCCTATGTCGACCTGTCAAACAAACAGGCCAAACAATCAGTCTGTCTGATTGTCACAACTGTAAACATGACTTGATGCTGCCAGGAGACAAAAAGCACCGACATGAAAGTAAGTTTGAGACAAGCGGGCAATGTCCATTTGGACCCCCTGATTAACCCTTGAGACCCCCTAAAAGCCTCAAAGCAAAAGTTTTAGAGGGTCTCATATTTTTTTTACTTTATTTTTTTATTTTTTGCCAAGCAGAGCCAACTGGTCCTATGTGTAACAATCCGGGATCCCCCACTGGTTAAAATCACATGTAAATAGGTCAATAAATAAAAACAAAATAAAAAAAAAACCCACACACAATCAAATGGGGTGAAAGTTAATGTAATCTGTTGTCGTCATTCATGGCAGTCAAAGGAGGAGGGCTCAGCGCGGCCGCCTTCAGGAATGCTGTCGGCGGCTCACAGTTGTAAACAGAGTTTGGCCTTCTCCAACAATGGGGCATATTTTTCCAAGCTGGGAAGTCGGTGGCAGGCGTCCGCCGTGACAAAGGCCCGTTTCTCTGGCTCCGTGAGAAAGGCACGCTGCTTTGCTTCTTTGATACAGGACACTGTTTCTCTGACCGCCATTCATTACCATCTATAACAGATGACTCAATGGGCATTGCGCATGAGGCATAGCTCGGTCCTCCTACACATCTCCAGGGCAGGGGGTCGTGATGGTCCGGCTCCTTTAAACACTCAAAGGTGTCTCATAAAATGAGCCCAGAGTGCAGCAAAGATCACAGGGCGAGGGGAAGATTAAAAAAAAAAAGAAAAGTGTCTTTATTTGCTCACAGTTTCACCGCCAGACACGAGCTGTCGCGCAGCCGTCGGCCTGGGCCGAGTCTCCCACCAAGCAGCGAGGCGTTCACATTTGTTTCCACTTATGTTACATGATCTTTAAAAGCCTAATTTGAACAAATCCCCTCGCTTCAACCACACGCGGCACTTTGGGAGAGGGCTCTTCCCGTGTGCACGCCGAGCGTTAATGTCACACTCGGAGCGAACGGCACGGACAGCCGAGGCTGGGGGGGGGTTGGGGGGCACATTCTATCCCAGACATCCCACTCGCTGTTTAACTCACGGATCAGACTTTGCAGTAATACATTCGTTTTAATCTGACAGTAGCTAAAATTCAATAAAAATCGTTTCCACTGGTATCGGGGGTTTCGAGCTCATTTTCACCAAGGGCCCACTTCATCACTACGACTGTATAAATACAATCACGCCTGGCTGCGTAGATTGGATTGGAAATGTTTGGGTGGAAGCACAGAAGCACCTCATCCAAGTCCTTGCAGGGCCACAAAAATGATGTTGTGGGCAGACTCTGGGCCGCAAGCCTCGAGTTTGACACGTGCGCACTGTGGATCACGACATGTATTTGACCCTAATGAAAGACAGAATTCTGACATGTCATAATAACATGTGAGGGACATGGTTGTAGCAGACGGCTAAAAATAAAGCTACTTTTCAAGCCCAGACATCATTTCATTTGTTCACCTGGTCTGATATTAGGCCAGCGGCCATGTCATTTCACGGCTAGCTACACTGCACCACATAAACACCAATGAACTTGGGCACAACACAAAGTTTGCTGGTCGCAGGTTGCACAATGAAAAGCAAACAGGACTCGCAAACCTAATGACACCCATGAACGAACGTCAACGTACGAGGGCGAAACATCACCGCCGAAGTTTCTGTTCAGTGGTTGGTAAAAGTTTCTGCCACTGGCAGAATTTAGCACGATCATGCTGAATCAGACCAACACCAAATAAATCTTTCACCTCAGTTAAAAATCGGCGTCATTTTTCTCAGACTAAAAAAGTGTGTTTATTTTCTTCAGCAATGTCGAATGATCTACCTATCTATCTACCTATCTCTGAAAAGATACACACGAGCACTCACACCTCTCCGGAGTTATTGACTGCTTGAGGCGCCGCTTTGCAGCACATGATACGGATATAACTCGGATATAACATGGTCGCGTGAGCTGCTCCACAGCGCCACCTGCTCCTCCGATCGCACCAGAGGGCCGGGGAGGCGCACCGTGGAACTGCGGAGCTCTGGCGCTGGTGAGCTGACCGTACCCGGAGGCGTGGCCGAGGGTGAACGCACTTCCAGACCAGACAACTGCGACTCCGCCGCGCGCTCGGAAGGTCCCTTTTCTTTCCTTTCCTTTCATTTTGTTCCTTCCTCCCCGATCCAAACTGAAAGCAGCTGGCGGAGGGAGCGGATCGTTAAGAGCGGCGTGTGAACGGCGGCGTGCACGCTGCCGGTGAGGGAGTGCGTTTTAAAAGCTGTCCGGGAAAGGCGAGCGCCTCGGGGTTAGAGCAGACGCGCCCGAGGCGCCTCCAGCAGCCGGCACTGCTGCCGGGATGCCCCTCCCCCTCGCCCCCCACCATCTCCCCCCCGCCGCCCCCACCACTGCACTTTGTTCTTCCTCGCCAGGGTGAGAAAACAGTGAGCGGGGGAGGAAAGGTGCTGGTGAAATGTTAATGTCGTGTCCTGTTCAATATCCGTATCTTTGGTCGGCAGGCGGGCAGGGGGGGGGTGTGGGTGGGTGGGTGGGAGTTACGGCCGTGCCGTGATGCAAGAATACATGAAACAGTGGGAGGCCAGCAGCCCCCCCCCTACAACCCCCCCCGCCACCCGCTATGCAGATCAGAGTCAACCCCGTCCCCTTGTTTTCTCTCTCTCTCTCTCTCTCTCTCTCTCTCTCTCTCGCTCACCCACACCACCACCGCCTTCCGCGTCGCAGACAACATAAACATTTCATGTTTGGTTAGTAGCCATGCGTGAGCAAAAAAACCCCGAGCCCACTTCCATCGGTGTGTCATGTTTATATTGCTTTCTCCCGCTGAAGTGCAGGGGTAGGCTGGGATGAAGGAGGGAGAGAGGGAGAGAGGGAGAGAGAGAGAGAGAGAGAGAGGGAGAGAGAGAGAGAGAGAGAGAGAGAGAGAGGGAGAGAGAGAGAGAGAGAGAGAGCATCCTCGCTCCTCCGTGACCTCCTCCCTCTTTCATGTGCGCTGGCAGTCCCCACCTGAAGGCGAGTCATAAGTTTGCGAGACGCCGGCTAAGTCCTCTCACACCAGGCGGGGGGTAGGGTGGTGGTGGTGGTGGTGGGGGGGGGGGTCGGTGAGGGATCTGCTGGTTATTGTGTGTCTGGTCTGCAGGGGGGTGTGGTGGTGGTGGTGGTGGTGGTGGGTGAGGGGGGGTGGGTGGGTGGGTGGAGGTCAACCAAAAGTTACAGGAAGGAGTCCTGAGGACGGAGCCGGGGTTGTGTTGTGTGTGAACGGAGGGCGAGGGTGGAGGGGTGGGTGTCGGGGGAGGGGGGTTGGGGTTGGGGGAAAGGGGGGGGGGGGGGTAATGTCTGGCAGATGACAGATCTGCGAATTCTTTCCGAGTGCCCACGAGGCAAAGAGAGGAGAAGCGGCGGCGGTGGTGCGGCGGTCACGTCTTCCGAACACTTACGGCCTTTATCCTGCTGCTCTTCTTCTCCCTTCCTGGGGGGCTCGGCCTGCTGATTACTGCACAGGGGGGCTATTCAGCAAGTGCCTGCCCTCCACCACCTCTCCCCCCCCCCTCCTCCTCGCCTCCTCCCTGCCCTTCCTTCCCCTTCCAATGCACATGCACATGGACAGACAGTGCTGGGGCTGATCTCCAATCATATTTTGCAGCGGGGACAACATCATTCACAGGGGTGGTGGTGGTGGTGGTGGTGGTGGGGTGGGGGGGGGTCTCGCCGTCACCCGGGCACAAAGCGCCAGGGTGGGGGGGGGGGCATCCCGACGCCTCGTCCGACAACAGCGTCACTCGGTCTTTTAACCTCTGACCTTTCCTCCAAGCCAGAGCGACCGTCCGTCTGCGGGCGGCCGGAGGAGGAGGAGGAGGGAGGAAGAAGGGGAAAACACACCACCAGGAGGATGTGCCCGCCATGTGGCATCCCCACCCCCCCCCCCCCCCCGCAAGCAGGCAGGACAAACACAATACTTCCTTAACACTTCAATCAAATTCTAAGCCCCACCCCCCCCCCACAGCGAACAGTGCAATCTGTGTTTTCAAACCCGGACCCCCGCAATCGTTTTGCCCACACGCCTGCCTGACTGTTAAGACTTTCAACTCTGGTCCAGGACAGCTGCTGCCTGTGTGTGTGTGCATGTATATGTGTGTGTGTGTGTGTGTGTGCGTGCGTGTGTGTGTGTGATGCAGCGGGCAGTGAGGCAGGCCACCAGCGGGGCGGGGACAGGGAGCTAACGCACAAAAAAAAAAAGGGCCGTCAACAGAACCCTTTTGTCCCCAGCGTGGCCGTAACAGCGTCTGATTGAAATAATGACAGGGTGTCGGGTCCGAGCCGAGTCGGCGTCCAGGGGCCCGACACCGAAACTGAGGAGGGGCCGGAGGAAGCCCCCCACATTGGAGTGAGAGAAGAGTGAGCTGAGGGTGGAAGTGGGACACTCACCTGTATCACAGCAGGAGACCAGATCCAGCAGCAGCAGCAGCAGCAGCAGCAGCAGCAGCAGCAGCACATGGAAAGCAGAAATAAGACATCGGTCAGTAAGAAAGCTCAAGACATCAGCATTTATGAACTGATGGAAATAAATAGAACTGGACATTTCATAATTGTCACTAAGCTAACAGTGCAGCAAAGCTTCCAGATCTGCTAACAAGGCATTTTCACTTCGTAGCGATCAAATCATTTCTTTCCTTTTGAAGCTTTAATGTTTAGCAAAGTTACACTAACGGAAGACAGTTCAGCAATTAGCCTCATTTTGAGGGCTCATCTTGATAAACGCTCACATAATTACTGTGTCATTATAATCAACAATGTTTCATCAGCACTGTAAGAAGCACTGTGGTGTTAAAGGTCATCAACTTGGGGGCACATTTCAACTTTGGCTCATTGGCTGTCCACGTTGGCTAATCAGTGGTTCGCCATCCAACCACGGCGTTGGGTGTTCAAATATGTAAAAAACCCTACGGTAAGAAGTTCATATTAATGTTAAATTTGAATACTTAAATGTATACGTTGTGTCTTTGCCAGTAGATGCCGCCATTTCAGCTGACCTCCCAGGATCCCAGGATGCTTAGCAGCAGCACGCAAACCATCCTGGGATACAGCAGGACGTGCAGGATAGTAGCGGTGCATCCTTCGAGTCGGCTAAAAGTAGGGCGCATTTCAAGGGCGCATTTGGAGCGTCCTTCGGAACTTTAGTGAAGCACTTAAACTCTTCACACGCACACACAGACAGACGCACAGGACGTCGCGCCGCTGCGTTCACTTTGTCGGCGCTACATTGTGCAATCGGAGCGCGTCTGGGAGATAAAAGCGTGGAGGTCTTTGGGGGCGGGGCCGTTCCCAGGCAGAACACTTCATCCCTGTTCTGGAAGGGCTCATAATATCGCTCTCCGCCGCACATCAAAAGCCAGGAAACGCTCTCAGGCGGTGACACTCACACACAGGGCCGAGCGCATGAGCTGCGCACACTTAGCCGCTTCTCCGGCCCCGCCGTCGCGACCTGCGGCGGCGCTGCGTTGAACAGCCGCCTTCAGTCGCTTTTCTTTTTTTTCCCCCAATGCGCAGGCCCGAGTCGCCGAGAATGAAGAGGAGTCGGGAGGGGGGGGTGGTGGTGGTGGTGGTGGTGGTGGTGGGGTGGCTTTTTACGAGCGCTCCGACAGCACTGAGTGTCTCCGCGGCCCGTAAAAAGCGGTTCTGCTCTGGGGGGTTGCGAGGAGGGGGGGGGGGGGGGGGGGGGGGGAGCAAAAAAGAGTGCGCGCGGCGGCGCGGCGTCAAGCGAGGCCGCGGAGGATATGATCGCCGTCAGGGATGTCGGGAGCCTCTGAAGGGAGGAACGTCTAAGCCGGGCTCAGACTCTCATCTCGTCTCATCTCGTCGCCCGGCCTCGCCTCTTTCCCAGCAGACCCGCCCCCCCACCTCACCCCCCTCAGACCCCCTGACCCCCCCATATCTCCCTACCCTCACCCCCCCACCACCGCCATCTCTGGGTTTATCCCCTACACCTTTGCAGGAAGTTCAGCCGAGCCCTGGAGCGAGAGCCTCCGCCACCCGCACCCCCCACGACACCAGCGGAGGCCTGCTTCACACACACACACACACACACTGAGAGTGTTATGCACCGAGGGTCACAGGGATGTCAATGAGCCTATGAGGCCCTCTTGCACTGGTCCTATAATGCACAATGCCGACGTTTGCACCCAGTACAACCGAGTAGGAGACGGTAAAAACAAATACAAAGACAACATGAACTTCTGTCACAGTGTTTATATGTAAATTAAAAAATAAACAAAAAAACAACAACTACCTGTGGCTGCGGAGTCTTAAACAGTAACAATACTCTTTGGCCCTGTTTGCGCTTGGTCATTTCATGCGTTTTTCGTATTCCGATCGGCAAAAAACACACGAAGTAACCAAGTGCGAACAGTCCAACTCCGTTTTGTCATCCGAATACCCAAACCTATTCGCATCGCATAAAAAACGCATTCGTCACGGACGTGCGAACAGAATGCGAGCTCAGTCCACATTAACGACCGCCTACTCCACTCACCTCTCCCGTGTACGTACTTGAGCCGGCGCCCCACCTCCCGCCGTCGTCATTATAAAGTTACAAACAAGAAGCGAAAACAAATCATTTTTGTTAGACTCGTTTATTAGCATGCTAATAAATCTCACTCCGCATTAGCGTCTGTTGTCAGTGGAGCAGCGGTCGCAGTTTCCCTACATATGAGATTAAATGTGCGACGTTGCATCCGAAAATGAAGTCGTCACCACTCTGTCCCACCAGTCGTTACTCCTCGTTCGGATCCGTACGAGCTGCAGTAGAATTAAAACGAGTGACTTGATATAGTCCGCAAACAGGAACAGGAATTCTTATTCGTTTTCAGGTGAAACTAGCCGTAGTTCTGCGCTTTACTGCCCCTAGTGGTTAAAAATGCACTAATGCGGTCACAAGTGGCACGCTCGAGACGCATGTTGACGCCATGTGCGAACAGATGCTTCAAGATGCGTACTTGTGATCCGATCCCCCAAAACAGTTACAAGTGACCAAGTGCAAACAGGGCCTTTGGGTCCAGAGCCACAAAGCGACTGGCCAGAACAGCCGTGCAAACAGCGCCACAAACAGTGCGTCATATCCACAGAGCGGATGTAAAGGTGAAAAGCGGCGGAGAATGCGCAGAGGCGCAGGTAGCGGCAGGACTGCACCAGACTCATTTAAATATATTTAAACGGGTCATTTCGAGCAAAAGACACCGCATTCTATGCAAATACGCCTCCCTGGAAACAGCGCCGGATCCACAAAGAGTTTGCGCACGTGACTTGACAGATGTAAACAACGCCAGCCGAAACCAGGAGCAGTTTCGTCCGTCTAGAGGTGTGATGAGGTAGGTTAAATATTTTTACTTATTTATTTATTTATTTATTTATAAAGAACGCAAAACGTTGATGAGCTACACGTTCACTTACACTTAAACCTGGACTTACTCGATCAGATCTGCCACCAAACAGGTACAAATCGCTCTCAGATGGCGGTAACTGTAAAATATATAACACAATAAAAAATATATATATACATAAATATACTGGCACGCCCTGACTGTCTTCTGATCATGACGGCGGTCGTAATGCCCGCAGCGCACCGGAGCGCTCAGGAGCGCCAGTTTCTCTTTCTGAAATCAGACGAATTAAAACGATTCCATGGTTCGAGTCCGTTCTTGCCACACAATCAATCACACCAGCATTCTTGTTGTACCACTCCTGCCGTGGGTTCAGCTCCACACTTTATTAATGTCTGTTATATCTGTTCGTTGATGTTGCTGTCAGTACGGGGGGGAATATGTCACACTTCCCCTTCCTCTTTCTGGCCGTGAGTTGAAGAGAAAGAACATGTGTGTGTGTTATTTATTTATCTATTTACCTATAACAACAAAAATAAAGTATTGCATTAGAAATTCCACCTCTGGTTATTGAGGTGTGCGCCAACGTTCTATCGCGCGGGTCAGGTTACTCGAGTGCAATTTGCACTTCTGACTCCTCGGGTGCCGCATTTCTGGGCGTTGTTGCGCCTGCACGTCATCAGCGCAAAAACCCAAAAACCTCATTTCCACTGAAAATATTTCCTAAGTTTGACGATGAGTTGATGGAGAAGAAAATAATAACAGGAAAGTAATAGTTTGGATTACTGAAAACAAAATGATAGTGGCAGTTCTGAGCCGCTCCCAGCCAGAAACAGACATTGGAATCCTGTGAGTGCAACTAGCTGTAAATATTTGCCAATTATTACAGAAAAATAAAGAATACTCTGATTATTTTTCCTTACAAGTTTTTAATTAGTGCAATTGCCAATGTAATCAAATCCAAATATAAAAATAATTATAATACATAAATAAATAAATATAAGATGTATCCTCGTAAAAATAATAACAAATAACACCAAGAATGCAGGAACTCTGAGAGGAACAAAACCACCAGCAAAAAAAAAAAAAAAATATATATATATATATATATAGGACACTGAGTTAAAGTCATGGGGATTCAATTCATGTTTTTTGTTTCTTGTCTAATTATTGCTGAATTGTAATACTTTAACATTTTTCTTTTTGCCAAACTCTTGGGAAAACAAAAGAAAAGACAACAAACAAAAACAACAGAGAAAGTGGACCTCGCACTGGGACACACAAGCTGGTGAAACGCCATCTAAATATGAAGGGGACACCGACTCCCCGCTTACACCATAATCCTATCACAGCCGCGCGTGTGTGTGTGTGCGTGTGCGTGCGCGCGCGTGTGTCATTCTGAAATTCTTCTCCAGTGACTTGTTTATTTACAGAGAACATATTTTTGCACCAGGAGAGTGTGTGAACGAGTGCGCAGACACAGCGACACATGGGACGGCCAGTGTTTACATGGGTGTGTTCAGCCATGTGTGGTGGCCAGTGGCCCCCCCCCCCCGGACCCCCCCCCCCCACTCGAACCCTCCTCCCCCGCCTCAGCCTCTCGGAAAGCCAGTGTGGGAGAATGAGGAGTTCAAGGTCCTGCGCTCACTGTGCGATGGGCCTCTATCACCCCTCGGTGTCTAAATATTTACTGTCCAGCGAGTCCAGGCGGGACAGTACGGGGAAAAAGCTGCCGCCTGCCCGGGTGCTCGGCGAGGCCGGAACTCTCGTTGTGCAACGTGTGGCGGAACTCAGGGGAAAAAAAAAAAAATATATATATATATATATATAGAATTATGGCAACGCCGCGAATGAATGAGGAGTTCAAGCGAGGGGAAGGCGTCGCGGACGCATCGTTGGGCGACTCCAAAGAGTGGACGGGGAGTTCAGGCTGTAAGGCAACACCGAGGGGGATTTGGAGAGGGCTGCTGGAGTTGCACATGGAGGAGCAAAGGAACACCGACAGGACACAAAGTTCAGTGTCTTCAGCTTCTGTGATGACAGAGATTCTGTGGGTGGTTTGTCTTTGGAGTGTTGCTGCGCCCAAAGAGACAAAAAAATAAAAAATAAAAAAAAAAAGTTCTGAGTCAGCGCTCAAAGGGTTCGGCCTCCGCCAAACAATATTCTCCGTGTCCTCTCCTCTCGCACCGACTCGCTTGGCGTCAGCGCCCTTTTTGGATCTCATGGCTCTCAAACGTCGTGAAACACTGAAGCGATTCAAAGTCCAATTTCAGCGTAATGTGTGTGACTGTTAAAGAAAAACAGCACTTTGTTAAAAGGGAGAAGACACTAAACATCTCGACCGTCCCCATCGGAATATCTAAAGTCACACTTCTGGGATCAATGGGAATCACATTAGCGTTCATCCTGAAGCTGAGTTTTTCCTTGCAGTCACAGCAGAACCGCACTGATGTTGATAGATGGTGGGGGGGGGGTTCAATGGCAACACTGAGCGAGCTGGTCCGAGCTGGTTTTCACACTGCACGTCGTCAAACGAACAGAGCCAGAACAAATGAGGCTTTACCCTCCTCGCCTGTGGGGGCGCTGCATCAAGAATCACCGCAGCGTAAGGGCAAAAAGGCAAACTGCGAACGAGAAACTTCATGGCTTCACAACTTTGCTTCTTTGATCCGCAGCAGATTTTAACAACAGCATCAACAACTCTTCAAACTAACCAGACTCCACCAGCAAATTAACTAGAGTAAAAATTTCTGATCCTACTGGACTGCCTTACAAATTAAAAGTAAGGAGGGGATTTGGGAGGTTTCAAAGTCATTACAGGAAATACAGAATCGACGACTCCAATATGTCTTCACCACTGAATTCCAGCACAGATGTCAGAATCTTTGCAAAAAAAAAAAAAAAAAGACTTACAAAATAATAATGTAATAACAATAATCATCGTGAAAACTACCAGACGACGAGGAAAATACGAGAGATTTTCTGAATCAGACGTCCCCGCAATGCCTCACTCGGCTGGCCGCTGCTCGTTTTACATGAGCCACACGCAATCGCGACAAAATAACACACACAATGGATCAGAAATATGCACTTAGGTACACAAACACTTTGTCCCCCTCTCTAATAAGCTGTGATCAAAATTTCCAACCAGCATCTAATTTGGAGGGTTATTACAGGGGGGGAAAGCTGTGCTGTTGGCGCTGACACGGAATGTCAACTATGTAGCGTGTTGACAGAGAGGGCAAAGAGAAAAGAGTCACGGGCTCTGCCAGCAGCTTGTGAATGCAAGAAGAAGGGGAAAAGAAGTGGGCTGACAGAGGAGAGAAAAACTTGAAGGAGGAGGAGGAGGAGGAGGAAGAGGAGGAAGAGAGGCTGCATGCACACAATTAGCTGTCCCTGAGTGTCAACACGAGGACAGCAAGTCCAGGACAGTGTGTGTCCGCGCCGAGACCCCAGAAAACAGTAGGACTTCTACCAGCAGGGCCAACGATGTGCTGAGAAGGGAGTTGCAACTTTATCTATTAAGACACACACACACACACACACACACACACACACACAAGACTAAACAAAACTCCTCCGAATACGAAAGATGGTCTCTGTCTCTCGACCTCCTTCCACTCTCGCTAACAATCCCAGTAGCACGAACCGATGCCTCCTTCTTGACCCCTGCAGGGTAAATTCTGCCCCGGTTCTATTCATAGACGTGGCTGCTCTATGAAGTCATTAATCAGAGTAAGTGGCGCTGATAAGTTGACACTTAAACAACAACAAAGAAATAAATAAAATGATCTGGATATTTTGGAAGCGACTAATCTGTTTTTTTTTTTTTTTAGACGTCCACTACATGACTTTCTTCATTCCCAGTCATCTATATTGTTGGCTTCTTCGCAACACAATATAACAGTCTAGACCTTCAGTCCTACTTAAATGAATACACCTCGTAATATAGTCAATGTTGTGAAAGCTTTACAACGTCCAGCAAAAGTTTGTCCAACAAACTGCGTGTTGTTGGTGTGTCATATAAGACACCAACGACGAGATGGTAATGAAACAAGCTACTCATTGAAAATAAAAGGTAAACAGACCATTTGGATTTCTTTTTGAGAGGATGCAAAAGCAAAACAACCCGATAAAACAACAATAACGCGCCATCTTATTCACATTACAAATTGCAGATGTTTCTGCATTTTAAACTTCACCTCCAGCCATCGGACCTCCGCGGTTAGTTACGTCTCTCAGGCTCTCATGGGTGCTTATCCAATCCCAGCTCAGCCAGTTAGCTAGCCTCCGCATTGCAGACTCCAGATCTGATTGGCTATCACAACTGACTGTTCACTCACAGCACACAGGAGGCTGCAATGTTGATTCTGAAGGCCGGAGGCAGTTTGTATGGAACCTGGCAACAGAAGCTAGCTGAAATATCAGAGGATAAAAAAAACTCTACTGTAATGTATGCATGGAG
Organism: Nelusetta ayraudi; assembly: GCF_046127955.1. NCBI lineage: Eukaryota > Metazoa > Chordata > Actinopteri > Tetraodontiformes > Monacanthidae > Nelusetta > Nelusetta ayraudi. The sequence continues at coordinate 5,309,457 of NW_027466098.1, read as the reverse complement.
ATTACATTAATATCATATTCAGGGGGCAAAAAGTAAGTTTTCTGTGTATGTTTAGTCCAGTAGAGATGACCCCCACACTGATACCAACACACAACACAGAATACATAACAGTAATTGAAACAAAACACATTTTTTATTATATATAATTATATACATTTTTTTTTTTAAAGTTTGTGCTTTTTCTTGCTCATTAGTCAAATTGCTTTCGCTACATTGAAAGAAGAAGAACAAGCATGTTTTTCTGAGTCGCCCTGCTCTGCTAATGGCCATCAGCGTAATAATAATGATGGGAGAGGAGAAAGAAGGGCAGGACAAGGCGGCACCTGGACGACAGATTGAGTGAGTGAGTGAGTGAGTGAGTGAGTGAGTGAGTGAGTGAGTGAATGAATGAGCGACGGTGCTCGGGAGGCTCCTGGAGTGTCTCCCTGGCTCCACTTCCAGCTCCAGAACTCCTCCAGAACTCCTCCAGAGCGAAAACAAAAACACTGGCAGCGCACCGCTTGCAAAGCCAGCGCACATCTCTTATTTGTTATCACTTATGCTCCAGGCCCCGGTTTACATTCTCCCGAGTGTCCACTGGCTTGTTCATCCGGAAATTTGCCCCCCCCCCTCGACCCCGTCCCCGCCTTCCCTCCCCTGATTTAGATTCGTAGGGCAATAAAGCCTCGGCGAGTTGTTGTCCCGGACAAATAAACACAGCAGAGTGTTGATGTAGAGACGTCCGAAAAAGACACAGAACACGTTGGGAAAAAAAAAAAAAAAAAAAAAGCGGGGTGGGGGGGGGACACATTTGGAGTTGGAGTGGGAGGGGTAGAGGGGGGGTGGGGGCAGGCGCTAGCCTCTCGCTTCTTCCTGTGAAAGTTTCCGGCGAGCCAGTAAACATGGCAGCGTCTGTCTCCTGTGGGAGCCCCGGGGAAATGTGTCTGTGTGAGAGTGCGGCGCTGTCGAGTGGGGTTGCGTGTTTATGGATGTTTGTGCGTCTGTGTGTGTGGCGATGTAGCGCTTGTCGGCGCATGCATACACAAGTCCGTGTGTGCGTGTGTGTGTGTGTGTGTGTGTGTGTGTGTGTGTGTGTACGTGTGCTCGTGAGGGGTCAACAGTTCTTCTACTCTCTGTGCGGGAGTTGTGTCGAGGCCAAGTGCCCAGCTGCTCATAGGTGTCTGTTTACAGGCTGATTCATAGTGCTAACAGGGAAGGCGCGCACACACACACACACACACACACACACACACACTCACCCGTCAAGAATTCTCCCAAAAAACAGGTTCGCGTGCCGGCCGGGTCGTCGCCCTCGCAAGGCCCTTTGCGAGGTAATTTCATTAGCTTTGTTTGTTAGCGTCCACACTCGGAACATCAGCCAGTTAACAACATTAGCTATAATTATATCACCTGGGACAATGAGCGGCACGGCCCCCGTGTAATTACAGTCATTCTCAGGACTTTTACCTGCTTGACGTTACATGGTTTACCCAATTACTTGTTAAAAAAAAAGAAAAAAAGAAACAGTGACTCGCCGTTAAGGTGGGGGGTTGCGGGGAGGAGGGGGGAGGGGGGGCTGTCCAAGATAAACTTGCCGGCGCTGAAGGTGGAAGACGTAAACAGGTCGTCACGACGCACAGATTAGCCGGTAAACACCAGAGGCCATCTCAAGGCACGCGTGTGACATTTACCAGTGTATGCACTGGGAGTGCGCAGGAGGACTGTGATGACTGCTGCTGCTGGGGCACCACCGCTGTGGAGCCCGATCAGAAATCAAGACGTGGCTATAGCACATTTCAGGCCGTGTGACGTTTTTTTTTTTATTGAAGACAACCTCTTAAATAAAAAACAACAACCACAAAACAAATGAACCTTTTTTTTCTTTGTAATTTCAAAGCGAGAGAGTCTCAGAGGACAATAATAGCAAAGCGAATGCAATATGGTGCAGACCAAGAGTCAGTCTTGCTTGAGTTTACAGTTCGTTATTTGCTCAAAAACAGTGCAGCAGGTAAGAAAAAACACCCATATTGCCGAAAAGCAGTAGCTGATGGTTTACATCCATCAATAAGGATGAAGATCATGTGATTAGTTCAATATTGGAGATATGAGCATTGATTCCAGGAGGGTGAACGCTACAGTCGCCTCTCAATGCTTCAGGTCCAACTAGAGTTCTGATTCAATGAGGAATCACGTTAACTGTGTCATTTGTTTTAAAATGAAGCTAAAATGGAAAACTGAAAATTGCATAAAAATGTAAAAAAAGAAACAACAACAACACCCTGATACTCAAATAAATAAAAACTAAATGTGATGCTGAATATTAGAGAGAGATTAAATAACCCCGTATTTGCAGAATCAAGATACGGGCCTTTTCCTTCTTTCCTCTTCTCTGTGAGGAGCACACAGCAGTTCCGTGATGTGCAAAATTTTAACTGCAGGAAGTCTCCAACTTTGGCGCTATTTACTTGATACAATTCAAATTTCTGGAGAATTATTATTATTATTATTTTTTGAAATATTGGATAGTGGGTTGGAATGGACAGTTTTATACGCAGTTTGTTCTTTGAGGTGCACTGAAGCGTAGTCAAGCATTGAATGACCGTCTTTAACAAATCCCACCTTTAAGAGTGAACAATAAATATAATAATAATAAAAAAATATATATATATTTAATTCGAGGATATTTTTTTCAGCTGTAACTCTAGACAGTCGGCCCAGTCAGAGATTGCTCCTCATACGGAGGACACATTAAGAGAGATTTATGTTCCGTTTCCTCCCTTTTTTCATGTTAGCTTAATAAAATTTCCGGGAGAGCAAGGACGGGATGCGATCGCCAAGTGCTAATGAGCATTAATTAGAATTTGGTCTTGTTTACCGGGCAGCGCTTGCCAAAACCCAGACCTCATGATTCCTGTCTGGATATTCAATTAGACGTTTTGGTTCTGCATCATGATTTGTGTTGTGTAAAACAGTAGCCTACGTCTGAACCAGACTCGCACTAATTAATTATCAACAATGGTGCGGCCAGCGGTACAGACAGCCGGGGCTCCCACGCCGTAATTCGATTTCTGTGACGCCGTGAAATTGCTTCATGAAGCTTGTGACATTTAAGAGTTTAACGTCATTAAAATATGTCGGTTGGGGTGAAGGGCCGACGCGTTGCCCCGGCGACTGTTTGTCTGACTGTTCTGGGGCGATAGAACAACAATTCTTGGCTCGGAATTTTTTGGAGCCATTGAAAAAAAAAAGAAAAAAAGAAAGAAGAAACCGATACGTTCGGTAAATGAGGAAACATCGGGGAAAATATTTGTGTTTGAAACTGACAGGAACCCCCTCGGAAAGGCGGATTAATTTTGCTTAATTGCAACCAGACCGGGAGCGAACGCAGCCGCAAACGTGCCGCAATGGCGACCGCCGACTACCGAAACCACAGCGTAAGTGAGCAATCTAATAATGGTCGAGTGGCAGCGTGAGAAAAGGCAGGGCCTCGCCATCCGACCGATGAACCTGCGGGGCCCGGCTGGCTTCTCTCATTGAGAGGTCGAGGCCTCGTCGCTCTCACGTCTCCCGCTAATGGCTTTAGCACGGGAAGGTGTGCGGAGCGTCGCCTTGTGGAAACAAACCTGTTCGAAAGGCAACAACCCAGACGCACACTCGCGCACACGTGACTCGACTGCAGCCGGACCTGCCGGCTGCCGGCTGAGGCCTCTTGACAACACTCCTGTGACCTTTCACCTCTCGGCCCTCAAACCAAATTACCTCACAATTACAGCCCCCAACGACACCAGAGGATTGTTTGTGTGTCAAAGTGTAGCAGGTCAGAAGCAAGACGCATTTCTTAAGCATGTGAGTTTTCACAACTTTTCCTCCTTCCTTTTTTTTTTTTATTTATTTATTTTTTAATCAATTCATTCAACATAGGTTCAACCTGCTCTACAGTTTTGTTTCCACTTTTTGTCCCAGTTTATGTCAAAATCACGCCAATAACAAAGAATATGCACTTATGCTGCCCACAACAGAGAAACAGCCCCTCCTTAAAGCTGTAACTTGCTGGTAATGACATCACGAGTGATGTCAGAGGGGGCACTGGTACCTGGACAAACCCTCTCCCAGGTTAGCGACAACCTCTCCAGCCTACAGCTGCTTGTGGCTTTGAGAATGAAGATACAATGACACTTTAGCTTCCTGTATGGAGGCTGTAAACAGAGGGCTAAATACATGGTTTGGAGGTTGATAGAGTGATGGAAGGGTTGGGGATAGAAAATGAGTATATGGAAGTGGAACTTCTGAAACTTTTCAATGTGTTTTATATGACTGTGCTCATCCTCAACAATACGATAAATAAGCAAAATGTGTCGGTGTTTAGCTTTCTTAGCGTCAGTTGTGATCCTTCGTGTATACTTATAATGTCATTTATTTCATTTTTATGAACAAATTCCAATTTTATACATAAGATTTTTAAAATCTAACAAAAACAAGTGATTTGTCTATATAAATAAAGCACGGTGTTTTTACAGCTTCTTTTATTTTTTAAAAGTTTTCAAAAAAATAAAAAAAATAAAATAAAAACTGCAAAAGTGCCTCTGTTTTCCGGGCCTCTGAGTGGAAAAAGTTGGGGCGTTTCCTGGTTTGTGTGTTGGGATGATTCCGAGGGAGACGGGAGCACCGCGGGACACTAATCTGGCCCGCAGCCCGGAGGTCACGAGGCGGCGACCTTTAGGGAGCAGTGGGCAGCGAGCCCACAGGGTGGCAGGTAGGCTTGCATTACTGCCACTGCTCGCACCAGCAAGCACGCACGCACGCGCACGCGCACACACACACACACACACACTCACACACACACACAAAGCACAATGCTTGAGACGAGTGACAAGAAGGCCGGGGCATGTGCGCGTTCACTCACACAACACACACACACACACACACACACACACACACACACACACACACACACACACACACACGAATGGCTGGAGGGGAAATCAAGCTGTCGCCTCTCAATGACCTCCAACAAAAGGACCATTGAAAATAACAAGACGGCTCTCACAGCGCCGCTTCGGGAAAAGAGGGGAGAGGGGAAAAAAAAAAAGTTTCCTTTTGTTACTGCAGGCAACTTCACAGCGCCGCGTCACTCAGACAGCAGATCCTCTCAGCGGCGACCAACTGCTTTTAAATGGGTTGACCGCACTGCGAGGAAACCACCACTACCGTTATTGGGGGGGAAAAAAAAAAAAAAAGAGAGAGAGAGGGAAGGTAGACACCCCCACTGCGGCGTCTGAACCTCCGAGCTGACAAGGCGCATCAGCGCGACGATAAAGAGTCAGCAGCAAAACAATGACGCCTTGGAAATAAAGCGGGTTTCCTCCTCTGGAGGCGGCGCAGATGATTTTTACAGCAGCGTGAAAACGGCCCGCTGGTTCTTCTTGGGTTCACTTCTGGCCTTATAAAAACCTCAGAGCAGAGCTTCTCAACTGCTGGGAGCTGTTTGGATTGGGTCGCCGCATAATGGCCAGTCTCCCCTTTGATTTAAAGGGATTTTGAAATATATATGTATATATGCACATATAATATACATACGTATAAAGAGAGCGAAAGAGAGAAAAGTTGGGAATTTATTTTGTTTTGGTGACAAAATACAATCTCGGTAAACCGGAGTTTTATTTTATTTTGAAGGACACACAATTTAATTCATCCATTCCAATCATTTATGTACTGGACAGGATAGAAGGCGGGTTTGACTTCTGATTTTTGTGGAATAGATTTAAGAGCGCGTGGGTCATGAGACTCCATCAGTTGGGAACCACTGGGTTCTGGCTCGGGTTCGGTTGCACTTTGTACCGACGGCAGCGGTCAGGCGGCCGCCACGGCTGAGGGACGCGCACGTCGCTCCGATGGTTTCCGACGTCGGTCGGCCCTGATGTAAAATCCTGCGTCCTCGGCGCCGTGCGGGATGATGAATCTTCTCCTGCGCAGAGTTACGAGTCCCGCATCCGACACAGGTTTCCATTAAAAGGAGGGGGGGGGGGGCTGCTTAAAGACACAATTTCAACTTTTTGGAGCTCTAAAAGGTGAACGGGCGAAAACCAATACTCTCACCAGGGGTTGGGGTGGTTGGGGTGGGGGGGGGCGTTCCATTTCATACGACACCCCCTTATTACGATAAATTGAACCGGTCGCAGGCCCTCTCGCGGCCAACTCGGGGAGTTAATTTCCCCACGGCTCAATTTGAGACGATAACATTCAAAAAAGCTGCGGGGGAAAGAGAACGGAAAAGAAAAAAAAAAAAAAAAAAAAAACTCCCTTCTTTCTGCCGAGGCGGATTTTTGCGCACGTTGTTGGAAGTGATCTACGGCTCGGAGCGGTCGATGATATCAGGAGCCTCAAACGGCGTGAGGAAAAAGGAAAAAGGAGAGCAGGGGAGGAGAGCAGCAGCGGGGGAGGAGGGGAGAGAGGGAGGGAGAGCGGGTGACGGGGGAATGGGGGGGTGGGGGGGGTGCGGGGCTCGCACAAATATCAATAAACACTCCTCTTCCGTCTCGGAAGCTTCCTGCTTTATTTGATTAGGGCCGAGTCGGGGGGGTCGGGGGTGAAGAACAGAGCAGTCATGCTCTTTTGCTTTTCTTCCTCCTCTCCTCTCCTCCTCTCTCGCCTCCCTCCCTCCCTCCCTCCCCCCCCTCCCTCTGCAATCTTGGGCCTTTTGCCTTAATGGGAATGGGAAGTTCAGGGGAAGCGGAGGAGCAGCAGCAGCGGCAGCGGCAGCAGCAGCTAGCCTCGGCCTAACCTCCCCCATCTGGACCGGAGGGAGCGGAGGGGTGTGGGGGTGTGGGGGGGGGGGTTGCCAGCCTCCAGGCTACTCCCAACCCTTCCCAGCTGTTGGCTGTTCAGGGACGTTGGCTTTTTTTTTTTTCTCCTTCTTCTTCCTCTTCCTCTCCCCTCCTCTGTCTTTTAGCCTGAGTGCGTGTTTTTTTTGGTGGGCTT
>NW_027466098.1:5265000-5300000 GCF_046127955.1 Nelusetta ayraudi | reverse complement strand
ATTTACAGGTGATAGAAGCTTGTGTACATTTGCACAGTGACTCACAAAAGAACCCGAGCTGCTAAGACACAGGCGGACTGTTTTTATTCTTATATGCACCAGTCATTGAGGGCCACCACAAGCGTTAAACCGCCGACGTACCTTGGTACATAAGTTCAGTCCAAACAATGCTTATAAAATGTGAAAAACAAGAAAAAAGAAAAAAAAGAAAGTAACTCATGCAAAACGTCGACTCTTTAAGCAGCCAGGGTCGTAAACATTATACTTAGCGAAGACGAAACTTCATCAAATGGTGGACTGGCGGTCGTCAGTCCAGCACAGCTGAGGCCGAACTTCACATCACTAATGTGCTGACTGACATTTGGCTCTACTGTCAAACGAGGGGGTTGACAGGACTCAAATCGTCCTCGGGAACTGCAGCTATGTGTTCCATGTGGCTCAGGCTACATGCTAATCTCGGCTAACTGCAGTGCTGCAGAAGTTGCTGGCGCCATTTCTCATTTCTCAAATTGGATGAATGTCTCTCGGCATTTTTTTGTTTTGTTTTAATTTGTGAAGCATTTTTTGACATTTTTTGTGCGTGAAAAGTGCTATATAAATAAAGTTTGAATATCATTTTGAAATGAATTAAGTTCCCCTGAAATGAAACACCCATGCAAAGGCACCAGTTTTGTTGTTGTTGTTTTTTACTTTAAAGAAATTGTGCATTACTCTGTTTGTTCTAGTCCAGGGCTGACACATAATGATACCCAACATACGTGAGATTAAAAATATTGGAGCAACAATAGGAAAGAACACTTGTTTCTTTCTTTTTTTTCATTTTGATGGAGAAAATCAGAATATAATTTGTCTGTACAGCTGATTGGCAAAGGAGGCTTGAGGAAATGTTAGGAACAAAGTTTAGGTTTTACAAGCACATATTTGTCATATTTATCATTGTTATACTTGTTTTTTTTTTTTTTTGTAAATCAAATTCAACCAAAACAAGATCATGCTCAGTGAAGTTAGCTATTAAAGTCACAAGCTTTTTCTTTGACAAATACTACTTTCTACAGTTAGACAACAAAATTAGCTTAGCACGGGGCAGGGGTTGGGGAGGGGTGGGGGTCAAGGGTACTTCCAGCTGTTATGACTGTGTTATGACTGTGTTATGCACTCTCTCAGAGTGCATCTCGCTAAATCAGAACCATTATATAGAAAATCGGCCCTTTCGCGATGATACTATGGAAGAGTTTGATTGGAAGGGTGAGGGGACTCTGCTGAAGCAACCATGTCGCTCCTCAGCGTACTCAAGTGCACTTGTGCACTCCCTCCTTCACAATGTCCTTCCCCTTCCTATCTCATCCTGAGCTGAATAAATAATATGTGTTTTATTCTCTGCCTGAAGGGCAAAAACCGCAGAGTTTGAGCAGAAGCAGAAGAAGAAGAAGAAGAAGGAGAAGAAGAAGAAGAAGAAGAAGAAGAAGAAGAAGAAGAAGAAGAAGAAGAAGAAGAAGACGAAGCTGCACAGCAGACAGCTGAGCCCAGTGCAGTTGGTCTCTTTTGTCAACCGAGGGCCATGGGAACCAAGGAGCTTATGAGGCAGCAATTTTGCCTTAATGACTTCATCATGCTAAATTTTGCTTGGAAAATAGCTGCGTCGCCGCAATTTGGTATTTCTGGGATTTCAGGCTCGCGGGTGGCTTCGGCGTTGGCGGCAGGGGCAGAAAGTCAGTCGATAAATTGTAGCAGTTTTTCTTGTTTTAATGGTGTTTTGAATGGTTTACACCCTGTTTTTTGGGCCGACGCGTCTGCGTGTTAATGATGAGCACATAAATCCCACACGGCTCCGTCGCGCTGTGAGGCCAAGCTGCATTTCTTTTTTCTTTCTGGCTAGCGCGGCCCTGACATAGCATTGCGAACGGCACTTTAGACTTCCCAAAGCTGTGTGTTTCTGAACAGGGGCGCAAACTGGAGGAATAAATACAGCAACAGTTCTGGTTTCTGGGGAGTACATTGACAGACTACAGCGATAAATGGCACAGTCGGAAAACACTGGGAAACAGGAATACAGAATTTTGAATCATTTGACACCGTTCAGTCCCTTTTAGCAGTTTCTCTGCAAGTTTTCCAAGTCACTTCAATGTATTTTTCCTAAATGATCCCCATTTTCTAAACAGCAGTTGTTTCCCCTTTCACTTTGGCGTCATTTAGCATCATCTAACTGATGCACTGCATCACTCACCACTATTTTGGATTTGAGGCGACTGTCACTGGACAGTAATTGTACAGACAGACAGACAGACAGACAGACAGACAGACAGACAGACAGACAGGTTGAATGCTGGCCATCTTCCTCTCTTCCTCTCTTCCTCCTCCTCCTCCGGCCTGTCCTCTTCTCTCTCTCACACCAGTGTTAAAAACAATGATTGGGTGCACGGTGAGAAAACAGGAGGGGGTGGAGGGGGTGGAGGGGTGGACGGATGGAAGGGCCATGGAATGAAAATCATGCGTGCGGACAGCAAATAAATAAATGAATAAATAACTGAAACGGCTATTTGCCGAGAGGGGAGCTTCTTTTGATTTTAGGCATAACCTGCAGAGGACACATAGGAAATAAAATGCAGAAGAGAAGGAGTTGTTGAGTCTCTGTCGGTGACACAAGTTTCGTTGTGTTCTCAGTAGCTGCTGCCACCCCCGCCCCTTCCCATTGCAGGAGGGGGGGAGGGCGGAGGGTGGTGGGTGGCAGGTGGGTGAGTGATTGAATGAGGCATGCAGCAGGAAGTGCATGTGTCCACAGGACACCCCCGGCAGATGCAGCGAGGCTATTGGCAAGTGGCTAAAAGCTTTGACCAGACAGCTTCTGAGACAGCAAGCTTCCAAACAAAGCAGGTTAAGACCACATGGCGGCCGGTCACTATTTTTCAGACTTCCTTCGAGTGTCTGGTTTTGGTTTTGCTGTTTTGCTTTCTGTGTGTTGGCCTTCGCCTGTGTCCATCCGGTTTCATTGCGGCACGCCTCACCTCTGTTCTCTGAAGGACATTAGAATCTTTACTTGAGTTTTGATCAGCTATCCAGGTTTGGAGAAACGTGGATATTTAGACTATTGCTTTCTAATTAATTATGCAATACATTGTATTCATACAGGCACCAGTGAGATTTCTTTTTTCTAATCTGTGAGGCCGTCACGATTTGGTGCAGGCTTAGCGAAATGTGTTGAAATGGTTTTTACCAAGCAGAGGCCGTACATGTAGCTTAAAAAACAATCACTGTTTCTAAAAGTCAGGAAATCATGTTCACATGAACAAACGATGGCAACACCAACAATGAACAGGATCACTGGGATCACATCCAAGATAACCAAATCCAGGTTAATACTTTGCACCATAACCATCTCCTTTGCAGTCTTCCGGTGTCTGCTGAATTCCCTGCTGCATTGACTATCACCGTTACTGACTAACACCTTTCAGAGTCTTAAATGTAAGTACAGCCAAGATGGAGCCTCTTGCCTTTCTGCCTTTGGAGCCACGCTGTCCTCCCTCTCTCCCAACAATAGGTGTTGGTTCACTGTTTTGTCACCCTGATTGGTTCACACTGTCCCGTTTACATGAACATTGAAAGGGAGTGACGGGGTTAATGTATGGGCTACCCCAACACCCTGAACTGTGATGTAGCCCATTTGTGACATGACCATGACCACATGATCCCACACGCAGCTAGACCTGGAAACCTGCCAGTGCCCAAAATGAACTGATCGGCCAACTTGTGTTTCACTTTGAGTTTCTCTTCAAACTGTGACAGCGGCGCCAGCAACATCTTCAGGGAGCGACTTTCTTCATCCGCCGTGTGGCGTCATGTGCGCACACAGATAGGATACCCGTTGCATACTCTTGTCACAATGTATTTAACCCCAAAGAGGCCTTTTTTTTTTTTTTTCTTCTTTTTTTTGTTACAGAGAATTATAACGACTCCGTAATGAGTTTTCCCAGAGCGGTGATGAGTGGAAAGAACACAACAAGTCCCCTCAGTCAGCCTGATGAAACCCAAAGAGTGGCGGACACACACACACACACACACACACACACAAACACACACACACACACACACACACACACACACACACACACACGCGCGCAGGAGCAACTGCGGGCCCTGTGTGAGTGTCGGTGTGTGTGCGTGCGCGTGCGCTGGTACGTGTGCTTCATTAGCGCTCACTTTTGCGTTGTGTGTTTCTTGTGCGCGAGTGTAATGGGTACCGTGTGCTTGCCGAGGTCTTGTTTGCCCATCTTAAGTCAATTAAAAGGAAATAAAGCAGCTCTGACCGGTCTGTGAACCAGCTCCCTCAGCTGAGAGCATGTCTGCACGACACACACACACGAACACACTCACAAGCGCAGCAGCTAGTGCAAGGAGGCCGATAATGCTCCACAACTGGCAATCGACCCTGTGCCCCGCTGTGTGAGAAACAACGAGGCCGAGGCTCTGCAAGCGCACGTGCGTGCGTTCGGCAGCGTCTGACAGGAATTGGGAAGTGAGAGAGAGAGAGAGAGGGAGAGAGAGAGAGAGAGAGAGAGAGAAAGAGAGAAAACAAAACTGCACAACATCAGGCACATGAACGCAAACTCGCAGAGCAAAGCCAAAGAAGACGCTCGTGTCCAAATTGCAAATTGGGAGATACAAATCAAAACGTGACACAAACAAACAAAGTCATGCGTATCAATAGAGTCGGAAAAAAAGAAGAAGCAGTTTTGAAGTTTTAAAACATTTACGCAAACCCCGCAATGTGTCTTCTAAGGCGTCTAAGACACAAAGCGAAGCCGTAACGACCGGCCGACCGTAGCTTAGTGCTGCTCTACAACGATGGTAATTACAGCGCAGGGAACCTTGTTTCCCGGTACACTCAGCTCACTGGGAACACGTCGTGCTTATTCATCATCCACCATCATCTCCCGCGCTGACGGCCAGATGGTTCCGACAGATTATGGGGCGACAACACAACACGCGACATCCGACGTGCATGAAGTTATGAGAGCGGCGGCAGTGCGGCTTGCTGCCGCTGCCATCAACTGTGATGACGCTGCACACGACTTACAAAAAAAAAGAAAAGGATGTGGGTGGGGTCTCAGGTTATAGCAATGTCTGTCTCCCCTTTTGCCTCAATGGTTTATTCAATGTCCTGATGGCATATGGCAAGTAGGTTATGAACCTGAAGTGACTTTGGTCATCTTCACACCTCATAGTGAGGGAGACTCAGTTCCATCAGGGGGTTGAAACATTCAGCTGGCTGAAGGTTGCTTTCATACTGCACTCTGTACTGATCCTTTTGTAGAAACCAACATCTACTTCTTCAAACCGCGGAAGCTCGTCTTCTCCAAAAACAGCCACTTCTTCCTATTGATGTAACACGCACACTCGATTCGCTTGTCTTCACCCACAATGCCCTGCATTAGAGGAGTCCCCTTCCTGCCTTTGGCCTGCTTGAAGCAGACGGAGATCTTTGATCGTTTCTTGGGCCGTACAGAGTTCACTTCTCTGAGCGGCATCAGTATTCACACCCACCTGAAGTAACCAGTGTTGCTGAACAGGCGGGCGAGAGGGAGTTTGATTAAACAGAGCTGGTGTAAACACACCTCGAGTATCATCATGTGTATTGGCGTGTGAATACGTGAGTGAATGGGTGAATGAGAGGCCATTGGAAAGCACTTTGGGGTACCGTGAAGGTGCAGGAAAGCGCTATACAAGTGCAGCCCATTGACCATTTACTAGGGGTGTGAATCTTTCACTCACAAAACGATCCGATTCAAATCTCGATTCACAAGCTACAATCCGGTTCAGGGACGATTCATAAAAGATAGTTAATAATTTGGTACGATTCGACCCGATTCAGTTCAGCGCGATTCAATACAAATGGACAATTTAACTTTACCGATCTTTACCGATCCAGGGCTCCATCAACCGATGCACTCGGATCTCATACGTCACAGACCGATAACCGATTCAAATCGGTTTATCTTTACACCACTACCGTTTACCATCATGTCTGTCAAAAAAAAAAAAACAACAACAACAAAACAACAACAACAACAATGGGCTACAGATATTCTATGAAAAAGAGGGGAACACATTTGGAAATTGTTGGTGCTTTTGCAAGAAATTCCATTTCTAGCGCATCATAACGTGACCTGGTTAGGCCAAACCATTTTTTATAAATTTTTAATTGGAATAAAAGAGTTCTGATGGATATGTATGGAAAACAAGAGTCAACAAAGATCAGAGACTGATTCTTACCCAGTTTTCAAGTTCTCTTTCTGATCATCACCTTCTAAAGAAATTCCACGTTGCAGAACTAGAATTTTTAGATCTGAAAAAAAAAAAGTCTGTTGTTTTACACAGGGTGGCAACACTAAAGAGACCAGAAACACACTATTTACACTATTTAACACGCGGCATGATGGTCAAAACAAGGGAGAGAATCCATCTCAGTATTATGTGGCATTATTGAACCAGTTCCCTTTTAAGCAAAAGTCAACACCACATAATTGGCCCTGAGATATTCATCTGTTTATCATCCCCCCCACAGGAGGGAGAAATTTCCGTTTCTGGCTGAAAACTTCTACTTTAATATTTTTTTTTCCAAAGTGCCATTAGGCAGACATGTTTTTCGTGGGTTTTTGAATTTAATCCCCTGGAACATTCTAAATGCTGAAGGTACACGGCCATAAAAATAGATCAAATCATTATTGCTTGTCTGCTGGCTGTGAATGCGTCATATGATTCACAGCCTTGAGTGTTAGCCGTGACGTGCCCTAAAAAACAAACAAACAAACAAAAAAAAAGCCCATCTGGACAGTTGTTCTGTATGAGGTTGAACAATGCCGCACTGTCAAAATACATCCTAGGTTCAGCAGAGACGTGTCTGTGTAATATCGTCACGTGTAGTAATTCACTTAAGTGGGGAAATGTGTTTTACGGGCATACTTGAAGGAATTTCATTAGATTATTTAAAAATAGGCCAGGAATGACAAAAGCGTAATTGCTATAATTTCATCAAATCATTTGTAAAAAAAAAAAAAAAAAAAATCAATTTTCACACTACATATTTGGGGTCTTATTTTGAAATGGATGCAAGAGTCAATTTGGGCGGATATACAGAATATCAGGCTGAAAACAAGGAAGGCTGTGAACAATCTCACCATTTCTGACTAGCACTCAGTAGTAGCTGAGCTTTAAGGTGCTTTTTTTTTTCCTCAGTGGAAAAGGTGTCATTACTCAAGCACTGGCAGTTTTCTTTTTTTTTAAACTGTGATTGTCTTGCTCAGAGAAACAATTTGGATCCCTCAAAGCTGTAAGAAGACACTCTTGTATTTTGTATTTTTTTTTTGTCTTCAGGAGGCCGTGAGAGGATTTATCAGCCCTCGGCCACCTGCTGTCACCAATCTACAGACAACTTGTTTCTACACACAGCGTGACAGAGGAGACCAGTAAATCAGACCAAGACATCTTTGTTAGCCCAATTTCACCCTTCTCAGAATCCTAATCAAAGGGAGGTGGAGAGGGGGAGGTGGGTTCTGGGGGGGAGGCAACAAGTTCATGTTCTTTTGTGTGTCTCGCCGCGAGCAGCTTTGCCAGAGCCGGTTCCTAATGCATCGGCTCCATCCCATGACAATCCCGCAGTGGCTCCTGCAGAGGTGAGGGACCACTTAATCCTCTATTCCCAAACCCGGCTCGTAATAAACAGGCTACATTTAATCCGCAACGCCGAGGAGCAGGGGTTAAGTGTTTATCGCTGGGCCTTCCTAGGCCGGCGTCCCCCCCCCCACTTCCACCTCGCTCTTGCGCTCCATCCCCTTTGCAAGTGCTCCTGTAATACCGCCATTGTAAAAAAAAATCAGGGGATTTAAATGCAGAGCGACAATCTGCATCAGGTTGAAGGAAGAAAATCTGCACTGCGCCGTCAGAGCATAAACAGCAAAAACAAATGCAGGATGAAAGGAGATCGCAGAAGGCAAATTAGAAGCGGGAAGATCCTGGTTATACACGTTTTTCAGTCCAATGACTTCATCACCGACGATCAAGTCATATTTTCTAAATAAGGAACATTTCTACTATTATTATCAAGGCTAGTTTCTGCGTCTTGGTGCCCATTTTGTTGAAGAATTCCAGATTTTAGGCAGTGATAGCAACAAGCTAGCAGCACACACAGGTGCCTCAATGAAACATTAGGGATCAGCAAAATACATTTGGAAAAAAAATGACTGAAGCCAAAATAATAATTTCTTAAATGTTTAACTGGTGATTTATCACCACGGTGTATTTCTGTCTTCCTACTGCATTTATTCAACCCTGAACATTCAGAGTTTATTGCAACGTTTGATTTTCCTCACTAACGCAACCACGTACCTTACAATGCCACGGGTTTGTGTGTGTATTCGACATCTAAAGACTTGCATCTGCATCTCGAAGCCTCTCACCTCCTAAACCTTTTACGGCGCAAGTTGCCGCCATGCGTTCATCGCCGAGCTAAAATCACTGAGTTCAAAGGTTTCTGCTGAGTCACCGCCATCACCCGAGCCCTGCCTCGAGCCGTGAGTCTCCCTAGAAACACAAGACACGGAAAACCGCAAGAAGGAGACGGGCGAGCGCGCGGCGGGCTATCGGCGTCAGAGGCCGGCAGCGCGCCGGGTCCATTAGGTGGAGGCTCGGCGTCCATACGCTGGGAAAAGACACACTATGGAGCCGTTCAATCAGGCCGTATGAATAAGTGATGAGGGAGGAGCGAGGCGCTACGTCGGAAGGTTCCAAGGCACTGGTCTTCACAATCTTAATGGTACACAGTGTATCTAAAGGAGAGGAAAACCTCCTCAGCAGATGGGGATTTTAAAAAGTTAAGATTGGGGCTGTAACTGTAATTGTATTGTAGTTTTGGAATCCAGTATTTAATGGCCACACCAGGCCGCAACCACAGCGACTCTTTGTTCTCGAGGACGTGTGTTTGACCCTTGGCTCGAAGCGAACCTGCCGCACGCTGCTTAACTACGCCGTCATTGAAATTAGCACTACATTTGCACCTCATAACACCGTGCGCAGGGGTTCCTGGAAAATACCGCCTGGTGGCGAAGGCGGCTTCTATTTCAGAACAATACGCAAAAGGGGCCCCGCCGTGGAAACAGTAATTATCCGATGACTTGGGAACAAAAAGTGGCCTAAATGAATCTCCAAACGTCATCTCAGAGATGACGGGGCGCGCTTTCATATTGCGCATTGGAGAGGACGCGATTAGGAGAGCCGCCGCGGGGCAAATGAAGACGTGGGCGGAGCAAATGTATTCAGTTATTCAGCTACTTTTGTACTTTGCGAGAGTCCGAAGCTGCGGCGCTGGCACGGACGCCCGCTTTCGGTTGGGTGGGAGGCGGAGCCAAAGACAAGAGACGGCTGCCCAGAACTCCACTTGATCAGTTGCATATGCAACGTTGGCACATCGCCGTCCGCGGAGCTGTGCGTGTGTGTTTGTGTGTGTGTGTGTGTGTGTGTGTTTTGGGGTGGAGGCTGGGGGTTCTGTCTCTTCAGTGGACTATCTATCTCGCATTCCTACGTGCCACGGCACCTCAGGACATGGCCATATGCCACTGGCTTGGCCCGCTGATCAACACGGCTCCGGCCTCGCATGACAGCTCAATGCACTTGTACGCACACGCACACGCTCGCACGCACACACACACACACACACACACACACACATGCTCACACTTAGCAGTTCCGACAGATGGGTGAAAAGGTGGGCCACGTCATGTGTGAAGTGAACAGAGGGCAGGGGGGTGTTAGCAATTATGGTGAAACAGACTGCGAAGAGGCAGACATGTGTTTGTGTCTGTTGGTTGAAAAAAAAGAAAAAAGAAAGAAAGAGGATGTGGCCATGTCCAGAAACACAATCGGACTGAAACATGGCAGGCGCACAGAATGGGGAAGGATGTTAAAGAAGCAGCTGATTAGCTGTGGCTCTGTGAGCATGCGTGCTGATGTATACAACACCAGGCCTCACGGCCGCATGGAGCGGGCGGATCGACGCGCCGTGTGACCAGAGTCCACCGATGCGCCGTCTGCAGCTTCCTTTTTGTTAGCGCATGCGGAAGTTAAACAATCCCGCCTCACCGCCGTGTTTGGTCTTTAAGTTAAGATGCGGTTGCAAATCATTTCCCCCCAGCGATCAGAGAGGCCCTCTAGGTCTGCACAACGTCTGAGGAGGAGCGTTTCCTCCACATCCATCCGGTGAGGACGCGAAACAGTTCGGACTTTTCCCGTAGAAACGAAACCTGGGTGTCAAGTTCTGCAGCGAATGCTTTCCCATGGAACACGGATTGGAGGTCACCATCGCTATGGTTAGAACCGCCAGCCACCAGTGTTTTCAATCAACATGAGATCACGTCCCTTTAAGAATTCCTTATAAATGATATGAAACACATTTTCAGTTGGACACACCGCCAATGGTTATTTAGTAGTTATTTAGTGTGTTTCCTTCTAGTAGTTAATCTAATATTGGAAGCAGGGTCTGGATCTGAACATGTCCGATTAGACAGGTTCCTATTTAAATAGCATGTAGATGTCCTGGACATTCACATTATTCACACTATCATTATTCACATTATTTGACACAACATCAAATTTAACATAGATGATGTTGTGATAAAAAATATTTTGGAAGAATGCTGGTTTTGGTGCCAGCATGGACTTCGCTGTTTAAAATCTGAATTTTACCAATGCCAATCTATCAGAAAGGACGGCTGAGATTCAGTCTTTGCACCCAAACAGCTCAACCACGAATTCAAATTTAAATGCTTGATTAAATGTTAAATGTTTAACTAGTATGACGTTTATTTCATTTTTTCAATTTGTATTTAGAATTAAGCATCACTTGTAAAGCTTAATTACACATCTGCTGAACAATTCTCAACTCGTTTAATTGTGTGCAAAGACGACACTCTTTGCATTCTCCAAGACAAAATGTTAATAAAATTAAGAAAAAAAATAATTCTTCATTGCCTTCTAAGAATAAAGACTGATATCAACAACATATGTCAAACCTCACAGTGGGCACCGCGTCACCATGATTCTGGTCTCCGTTTCCTTCCTGACTTAAGTAGTGAAAACAACAACAGAGGAAAAAGGGGCTGGTGGACTTTGTGCAGATGGAAGTGTTGTGCGGTTTTGATGGTGAAAGTGGTGTTGGGAGTGATGGGACTAATCCCCTGGCCGTGTCACCGAGATAAAGACCCACGCAGGTTTAATAGCTGCGCGGGAGATTGACCTCATTACTGGCCGACGCGCTCGTGAAAATACAAAACACAAACAGCACCAAAAAAAAAAAGAAAAAAAAAGCTACGCTGCAAAAAACACCCCAAAAAGACCGTCCCAGCGCGAGCCGCGTCCCGCTGTCAATGACTTACCTGACGAGCGGAGTGTGTCTGTGTGTGTGTTTCGCTGGGTGTAATGAGCCGAGAACACCTTGATCAGAGGCAGGGACAGAGGAGCGGTGCCGCCTCCTCGCTCGCATTCATCAAGGCCGTGCGTTTGATCTCTCAGCCACATCACACATGTGCCCTCCAATCAACCACTGCTGCCTCTAAAGCCCCCTTTGGCTTGCCTGCCTGCCTAGCCACACACACACACACACACACACACACACACACACACACACACACACACACACACACACACACACACACACACACACACACACACACACACACACACACACAGAAGTGACCGTCCCACGAGAAGCCATTAGGACTTTTGATTAAATTTGAGTGCAGCTCATGTATTAAGGGCCGCGGCCGCCGCAGCTTCATTCAAGTATGTGTGATTGTGTTTCTGCGAAGGAAAAAAAGAAAGAAAGAAGTGAACGACTGCGAAGCCTTTTTAACCTTTGCAATATAGATCCTAACTAGTGCCGAGGGAGAGTGAAGCCTAAATGGGGACTCGGTAACACTTCATAACTCTGGCTTAAATGAAACAACTACAACCTTAGAGCCATTAGTGTGACACACTACACACTATTACCCCTAACCAACACGCACACGCACACGCACACACACACACACACACACACACACACACACACGCATGCACGCCCCTCAGAGTTGGCAAGGCAACCAAGGTCATTAGGTTCATTTCCATTGGCAGTGAGGAACCATTTTGGCAGCCACAGTCTGCCCGGCGACACTCAGGTTTATGGGAATACACAAATATGATTGGAGAGCTACTTTGAAATTGTGGTGCTCGGCGCAGACATTATAATTGTCAAAGGAAACGTTGTGAAAATGCGCGTTACGTTATATTTTGGTGTAACGTTAAGGAGCTCACGTCCCTGCTGACAACTGCAACCCTCGCTGGACGACACGTGAGAACCGGGCCACGTCACAGCACAGCCGCGCTGAACTGCCCCACTAATCATCACGTCTCACCCGACGCTTCAGCATACATTATGGCTGAGCGGTAGATTCCATGACACAAATGTACTCACAGATAATATAGCTGTAATCACCGGGATTATGCAGAGTGAGATGACTGAGCTTTTAATGCAGGGGGGACGGACGTCACAGCAGAAACACCTGGGCAGCGAGGGAGCCCAGGACGTCCGGGACAGTAGTGAGAGTGGTTGTGCAAATAGAGAAAGAGGAAGCGGTGCTCTGCTGTGACGCTGCTTCTGTTTGGCATGTCTGTGCGCGGAAAACAATTGTCTTTTTCCTTTTCTTGAACTGCGCCGTATGCATCAGGGAGGAAAACTCAAACAATGTCTACACACAAGTGGGTGTGGCCTCAGAGTGTTGAGTGCAAAATCAAATAATCAGCCCGACTTAAATTCCCACTGAAAATATATACTCGATTCTGGTATTTCATTATAATTATTAATTGGATTATGCATTGTGTTTAATTGTTTAATTGTACTTTTCTATTTTGCATATTGAGATGAGACTTTATGCCATACATGCCTTTTATTTCCCTTAGAGTGGTGTAGGGTGCCGGGGTCAGATATGAAAAAAACAAACCCCCGCCCCAAAAAAAAAAAAAAAAAAAGATCCATGTGGGAGCTTTTATGAGATGAGCCCTTCCTCTGAACTCTTGCTGCTGGAGCATGCAACAGTGAGAGAAATGACCTGCTTCCTGTTCAATTCATGTGGTTCGGGATCGTCCGGCAAATATAAATGAGCTAATTGTGGCTGGTTGATGCCGGGGCCCTCGTGCGAGCGGGTGCGTGTTGCGCTGGTGTGTTATTCTTCTGAGCTCACAAAGCATTTCTCGCAGTCATTAGCCGGGGTTAGATAAAGGCGAGCAAATGCAAAAAAGAGGTGGAAAAGGCAGGGTATTAATTATGGTAAATGGAGAAAGATGGCGTAACGCTTAAGTAAGCCTGAACAGCGCACATGTGAGCCAGGCACGGAACGCTCAGACCCCAGCAACTGTGCATTTTCAAAGCCACGAACCTGCTCGTTCGACAATCATTTTATCACGGTGTCCAACATCCCTCTCACGCACGCACAAAGACTCGGGACAACGATGCAGCGGCGACGGACAAATTTTCTTTTTTTGGAGATTGGACTGCTGTTCCCAGCTTAGTGCGGCCGCAGCAGATGTCCAATCATCCTAATATAACAGCAGGAACAGGACAACACGTCGGCCGAGGCCTCAGATTAAAACTATCTGCTCGCAGGAGGATAAAGCGCAGCGGCAAACACAACAAACTAATACAGGCAAGATGAGGTGAGACTTAGCAAGCGCTCTGGCGGCGCTGCGAGATGAGGTTGCGCAGCTGGCACTGGTGGTGGTGGTGGTTGGGGTGGTGGTTGGGGGATGGGGTGGGGTGGGGGGGGTTAGTACTGGCACGGGATGGCATTAGTGGGAGCACATTCCACCCCGTGCTGCTGCCCTTCGCACTGAGGTCCCAAGCAAACATGCCAGCAGGCACACACACACACACACACATATCTATATCTATATCTATATATCTATATCTATATCTATATCTATCTATATATCTATATCTATATCTATATATCTATATCTATATCTATATATATATACATATACATATACATATATGCATACATACAATTTAGGTAAATTAGCTAGGTTGGTTGCACACGGATCAACTACAGTGTTAAAAAAGATTTTTTTGACGCTTAAAACTACATTTTTCTATGGTTATTTTACTGTTGTTTGTTTTGATACACTTCCTTCTTCTTCCTCCGCTCCCTTCATTCAGGGTGCAGCCCCAGCCAATCTCCATCTCACGCTGTCCTCTGCATCCCCTTCCCTCACACCGACTCACTTCGCGCCCTCGTCTATAACAACTACCAATCTCCTCTCCCATGCATTTGCGCAACCTTTCATTCTTGCCTGACTCTCTTATCACCCGCCACACTCGACACTTCCTCCACCTCTTCTATCCTTTTTTTTTTTTTTTTTTCAAACCCTCTGTCGTTCTGGGCCGTTGATCCTAAGCACTTGTAATCTTTATTTTTACTCTGTGTTTGGGAAAACTCCTGGTAAACACAGCATACACACCTAAATATAGTGAAAAACAAGACAGATGTTCCTTCAGCCTTCATCACGCACAAATAAACAAAAACAAAATCTACGATGAGAACGTGGACAAGAATTAGGAGAGGACCAGTAGATCATCACCTTAGATACGTGGACCAATCAGTGATGGATTTATCACGTGTTTACATGTTCACCGGCAGTGCTAAACTTCATTCATATCAAGGCTGGAACCGAAGCACAATGATCTGAAGGTGAAGGTGCTGGATACACACTACCAGTTGAGCATTTGGACACACCTTCTCATTTAATGCTCTTTCTCTCAGTTTCACTGCAGATTGTAATTTAAGGCAATAAAACTATGAATTATTCCATATGGAATTATGTAGTAAACAGTGAAAAAAGGAAAAAAAACTCAAACACATTTTAGAATTTAGATCCTTGGAAATAGCCACTCTTCATGTCACACATATTCATTATTTTTGAGTTATTCAACAACTTTCTTGGTAACATAACTGCATCTATGTTGCTCATACACTTGATGTCTTCAGTGTGTATCTACAATGGAGAAAGTGGGCCCATTCTTAATATGAAAACTGAGAGCTGAAGTCATAGACGGCCGAGCAGGAAAGACTCGGAGGCAGCTGTGACCTCTGCACCGTCATGCACACGCCCCCTCGCTGGCCTGATCGCTGTACAATGCACCGCACTCATCACTGCCCAGACCGAATTTGTAAAGCCGTCGTCATACAATTCTGAGGTAATCAAGGGCAGATGTTCTCTGAAGTTTGCCAACACACATCTATAAATGTAACAATACCATCTCCAAATCAGAGGTGCGTACACTTGCACATACAGCAGTGGGGGGATTCAAATGTTGTGTTTCGAAAACTTCCCCCCCCCCCCTCCGATTCAGAACATGGAGATACACTGAAGGTGTGTGAGAAATGGACAGTGTAGCGTTTGAAATATGGCTGTTTTGAGACATTCAAATGTGACATTTGAAATAGATTTTTTTTTCTTTTTTAAAATATTCTTAATACTTACTTTCATAATTCATAATTACTTTCGTAATTTATGTACGTATGGGATATATTGTTTGTTTTGCCATTTGTATTTGTTTTTCTTGTACTGCTGCAACAAAGCAATTTCCCAAATTGTGGGATAAATAAAGTCTCTCTAATCTAATCTAATTTAATCCAAATAAAAAACTAAATAGATTGCTACATTTAAATATGGCACATACGTCTTGACACACACAGCGCTGAAATAAATAAATAGGTTATAAACTTAATGACTACACATCAACAGGTAACTACTAAATAGGCAGAACAGTTCCACTTCCAAATAATACACACATCTCTACGTATGACAACACAAGAAAACCACCTCGATTGCGGTTGGCAGGTTAAAATCCAGGCCAGCTGATTTAGAAATATGTTCACACGTGCAGCTCCTCTGGAAACGGCCGGGGCGGAGTGGAGGTGGGGGGGTTTGAGGGCAGCCCTGCGACTATCAAAGAGGCCCGATGCGAAGTGGAGTGAGCGGCTCAAAGAAGATGCAAATGAGAGGGCAGAGTTTGGAAGCGGCCCTGCGTGGCCGGAGAATCACGCTCTCTTCCATTTATAGCGCGGCGGCCGTGCGGATCGCTCCTCCGGCAGAGCTCCTTTACATGTGTGCGGTTTTGTAATTACATCATATTTTTCACGTCCGCCCCCTCCCGCTCTTCCACCCTCCCTTCCCCCCCCCCCACCCCCTCCCCAGCCTCCTCTCGGAAAGAGCGGTCAGCGCTGGTGCAGTTTAAAATTACCCCCGGCTGCAGCAGAATGGGAACTTGATCCTCACCTTGAGTGTGTTTTTCACAGACGGAGCGCCGGCCTGAATGCCTTTCTCTGATTGGCTATCAGCTGAAGGGTCAACTATTTCTTTTTTTTTTTTTTTTTACTATGGAGGGTGTGTGAAGCAAGGTCACCTCAAGATTGATACAAGTCAGACACAATAAAAGAAACAGGCAAAGTGCAAGTTCGCTCCTACTCTGCCCTCCGCGAGCTAACTTTGATCTGCGCTCGTTGTTGTTACTGCCACACAGGGACCCGGTGGGACTGACGGCGGCGAGGCCGAGGAGGGAGGAACGCCGTCTTCCCTTCACTCCTCCTTCCTGTGCTCGTTTCCTGACCTTCTGCGAGCAGAGGATCATCCCCACCGTCTGGCAGTGTTTGCCACAGCAGCGGGATTTACGAAGGGGAAATTGCAAATGGCAAATGGGTAGCGGGGGAGAGAGAGAGAGAGAGGGAGAGAGGGAGAGAGAGATAAAAATTCTGTCTCTCCTGCCCAGGAGGAGCATCGAGCGAGAGACAAAAGCAAAATATCAGACGGGGGACGAATCGGGTTTAACAGTTGGATTTGACCTCCTGGTGAACCTTCATTGTCTTCCGAGCAGCAGCGATGATGTCCGCGATGAGGAAAATCTCTTGCCCCCCCCACCAAAAAAAAAAAAAAAAAAAAAGGTAATGAGTGGTAAAGAGAGACAGAGAGAGAGAGAGGGGGATGGGGGAGGGAGGAGGAGGAGGAGGAGGAAGATGCAGATAATGTAAGCCAGACGCAGACGGAGGAATGGCAGAGGAACACAGGGAAACGGAGAAGAGGGAGCCGAAGCAGCAGCAGCAGCAGCTGCAGCCAGGGCCTGGAAAGTGAAGCTGAGAAGGTGGCGGAGTTGCTGGCGGAGCATCCAGGGAGCTGGGTGACGAGAAACACTGTCTGTTTGCGGCCACTGATAATACTTTCCATTCTAGTTGTCTCCGTGTGGGGGTCTGCTCCGTGTGAGTGTGTGTGTAAAAGAGAGAGACAGTGTGTGTGTGTGTGTGTGTGTGTGTGTGTGTGTGTGTGTGTGTATGTGCGTGCAGGCCCTGTGCGAGCTGCTGATTCCCCTGATTGCAGGCTGGCGCCCTGCTGGCGAGCCCCCGCGCACTGAAATTAAATCCACTCTGCTCCGTTATAAATTATAATGCTTTACAAACAGCACCCCCACCGGGGGGGGTGAAAGGGGCAGGGAGGGGGGTGGGGCAACGGAAGAGGGAGAGCGGGAGGGAGGGAGAGAGAGTGGACGGCGTTAGGGAGGAGGAGGAGGAGGAAGAGGAGGGAGGCTGAGGTGTGCAAACAAGAAGGGAAACGTGACGCAAACAAAAGGGAAGATACTCGGATTACATTTGCGGGCCTCTGTAACCGAATTGAACGTTTTGAGGCAGAGAAATAAAACACAGCTGGCCTTCCGAGCAATTGGACAAGCGGCTCGACGGTAACGCTGTGCCGTGTGAGAGGAGATGGGGGGGGGGGGATACTCGATTCAGGAAGGTCGGGGAAGAGACGCGGCCGCCCTCAGAATGTGTCAGTTCAATTCCTTTCTGTGTGGAAGGAGGAAAAGAAAAGAGAGCGTGCAGATTTGACTGCTTAGGATTGCTATGGTGGAAATAGAGACTGATTGGCATCGGGTCAGTTAGGCTGGGCTGGGCTGGGCTGGGGAGGGGTGATGGAGGGGCCGTGGGCAGCCTCGGCTAAATGGGCCTCTGTGGAGTCTCGCAGGGCGTCGTGCTGACGTCAACCTCGGCTGGCCGCCGTGTGACCGGGTCGACGCCGCGGCGGCGAGCTAATGTGTCCGAGCGGACGCTAAGCTGCTAGCGTGGTGCCAGGCCCCATCCCAACAGCACACAGAGGCGGGGGGGGGGGGGGATGATAGAGAGGGTGTCACCACTCATCAGCCTTGAGTGCCAACGTTGATATTTGCCTGGTGTGATTCCTGAAAACTCAATCTATCTATCTATGTATCTATCTATCTCTTTATCTATCTGTCTGTCTATCTGTCTGTCTGTCAATGTGCTAACTTTTTTTTTCTCCATAACACATCATTTTGCAGTCCCTAATACATTCATTGTAAATACACCAAGTGCTGAAAAGAAAACTTTTCACTGTATTTGGGCTCATATTTCACATCTACATGTCTGACAATGACAATCAAAGCAATGACTAATCAACAGTCATGAAAATAACAATATAATAAGGGGGGGGGGGGGGGCTGGGGGGAGAGCAACACTGGATTTCAATATTGTGGAACATTGCAGGATTTGCCACGATAATGATGATGATGATGATGATGATGATGCAAAGTGCACAAAATCTTCATTTTGTTTGTCTACTACAGCGGCTTTATTAGATGACAGTGATAGTTTTGAGACGATGCTCCTTGGTGATGCGTTTCCGCAGGCTGCAGTGCGGTGTGTATGTGTGTGTGTGTTTGTGTGTGTGTTTGGGGTGGGGGGGGTCTCTCGTTGGAAAACTGTGAGAAGGTGACGGACAAACGTCTTTCTTAATTGAATAGTCGGGGTTTAATGCTGACCTATTTGGCCGGCTGTGGCTCCAACCGGCAGACTGTTTGAGGAGAAACAGAGCCATTCTTCGTGGGCAGCAGGGGGTGGGGTCAAGCACGGCCGTCCCTTCATTGTCCTGCCAATCAAAAGCCGGAGACGCCCGGACGGCCGCGCGACACGCCTCGGCCTCACTTCCGTTGACGCCTGAACACAAAGTGGTGAGCAGTGATACGGGACACAGCTGCGGGCGCTACCTGCGAGGCCTGTCACACTCGCTCTATTCAGCTCGACCGGGGGCCACACACATCCACCGTCACAACTCCGGAGTGCAGGCCGGGCCGGGCCGGGCCAAGACGGACGGTTATCTGGTGCCAAAAAGATCGCCGTCCAATCAGAACGCTTCTTAGCCGCCGCCTTGTAAATAATTCTCAGCTGGTTTCTGATATTTTCCACGGTCAAACGGCTACAAAGTGGCCACGCGAGCTTTGGTCGTGTTACAGTTTTTTTTTTTTTTTCTTTCCTATTTTGGGGCAGGTAGGGGGGCAATATCCCTGGGAATTATGTTCCCGTTAACCCGGAGCAGCAAATGATTTGTTTTCAATGTCAGAGCAGTCAGGGGCAGCGAGCGGCGTGACCTTAATTCAGTGAGCTGGAAAGGTGAGCGCTGGGAACTGAGCTCGTGTCACCTTGGTGAAGAATTGGCTGCAGCAAGGCATGACTTGTTTTCAAAAAAGTAAAAAGGCTTCGGTGGGATCTTCTTTATCCGGCCAAGTGTGGTTAATGATAAAAGTAAACGCACCTCAAAATGTATTAAAGGCCACAGCAACTTTTCAAACACAATGAGAATCGTCGGCACGGTTTGTCTGCGATTCACTTTCATGTTTTTCTTTATTGAATTTCACCTTTGAGCCCAGAAAGGTAATCAAGTATATATTTTAATCAAGATTCGAAAACCCGATACAGGTGTGCGCTTTAGTCAATGGCATTGTGTTTGTGAAAACTTCCCCGCAGTAAACAAAGCTTTTTACTTATGAGCTCTTTGTATTTCTAGTTCCTCAGGAGTCAACGATGGCTAAATCATTCCCGAGACACAAGAAACTTCGATTCCTGCACGTGAAGCACAACGCAGACTGAGCGCAAGCGGACTGATTCCTTTCCCAAATGCGAACGGATCTCTGTGTCAAACACGGCAGGTTCGGGCCGAAGGGAAGACGAAATAGAGGCAAAGTGACATTCTCAGAAGCTGCAAGTCCTGAAAAGACGCCTCAGCACAAAACGAAACAAAACAAAACAAACGTGAACAAAAAAATAAAGACGCGGGGAGTCGCGGCTGTCAGGGTGAAACGGAGCAAAAAGAGCAAACGCGGCGCAACGCAAGCTGACAGCAATACCTCGTCGAGCAGGTCCTGAGGTGAGCCTCACCAGCGGTTTCCAGCGGGTCGCGACCAAACGTCAGGAAAAAGCTTGGTTGAAACAACACGGCAGCAGTTTTGAGTTCAACCACGAAAACTACTGCAAAATCTGCTGCAGGACTTTCAGCTGCAGCAATGCAACGTTTAGAGGGAAAAGAGTAGAAATAAATCTTTCCATGACTTTCCGGCGGCCAACCAGGTTGTTGCTCTGAACAAAACCCTTGTGAAAGACGGATTGATGGATGAGTCTCGTTCAAATACAGCAGCTGCTCACACATTAGGATCAATTAAAAAAAAAATAAAACAACTAGAACAATAACAACTCCTGTAGACTTAATTATAAGTTGCACAAATGGGCTTAAGTGAATCATTACATAAAAAATAGTAACAATAATAAATGATGACAGAACGTTATAATAGATGACGCACTGAACTAAAGTAGCATAGTGGTATGTTATACAAACACATTTTCATCTCAGTGTTGCTGGTTAGAAAAAAAAACAACATTTTTGGCAACTTTGTTTGGATCATTCGGCCATTAAGAGGCAACAACATGAGTCTCTGTTTTTCCCCGAGTCCCAAGGACAGTGACATTATATATGTTGGACATTGTTCCCTAACTGAACCAAAAAAACACAAGCCCCGTTGTGCTCTCGCCAGCTCTTGACACGTTCCATCTGTTAGAAATTGAGAGGAACAATGCAATTGGTAAAAAATACATGTGATGGACGTGATGATTACGTGGGATTTTGAAATCAGATGGCTGAGGAATTTTTCTCTTTTTTTTTTTGGATGAAAGCAAGGCTTTTTGATGGTGTTACGAAGATTTACTGCGCACAGATGTCAGAGGCGTGGAACGGAAAAAATAAAAAAAAAATAATAATACATCCCTTGCGCATTAAACAAGACAAAAAGAGGACAGAGGGACCGGAGGAGGGAAGATGAGGAACAAACTGCTTCAAACATCTCGTTTGGCCGACAGCCCGTCAGTCGGGTTCTCAGCTGCTGCTGCGAAAGGAACGAGGAGAGTCGAGAACCCTTCGGTCGGGGGGGGGTCGGGGGGGGGGGGGGGGCAGGGCAACGCACACCATCCCGAAAATACTAGAAGCAGCTGTCCAATCAGCTGGCCTCTGCTCCCTCTTCCCGGCAAATTACAACGTGATTGGGGCTTGAGCAAACAGAGCATTAGGTGCCCCGCTTAAGCTTTCCGATGGTCCTGGCCTTGCAGGAGCAGCACCGCTGTCGCTCCTCCTCAGGCACACAAACAACATCTGCAAACACCTGATAGGGCCCAACAGTGGCCTTCAGCCCTCTCGCCGCCTGGGTTAAATTGTTACCACCTTTTCTCTAAGCCCGACCCTGACAATTAACTGTATGGCCGAGCACTTCAAAGCCCCCCGGACGGCTAAAAGGGGTCGACCCCGACGCTCGCAGAGATTTGTTTTTGATTTGGACGAGATCCCCAGACACTTTCATCTTTCTGCCCTCACTCTTTCTTCCTCTTTAAATCCCACGGGGGGGCTCAGGCTGAGGGCGGGGCAGGGTGAGGTGGGTGGGGGAGCTTGGGGGGAGCTGCGGCCAATTCCTCCAAACGCGGTGTGATATTTGAAGGCTAATTTCTGAGTCCGCAGAAGGTTATCAACACAAGCAAGGGGGGGGGAACCGGGGGGGGGGACGCGAATCTGCGTTTATTTGTCTGCCGGAACGACGTGATACGGTTTGGCAAGAGGCAAAAATGTTTTGGCTAAAGCCAGAGTGCAAAGTGGTTTTAACATATGGCTCTCATATTTAGCGCTTTTGGAGCCGCTTTGGGCAATTACAACACTGTGGGTTGAAAGACTGCGACCCTAGACAAACTTAAAGATAAAGAAATAATAAAAAATAAAAACCACCCGACTGTTACTGATGGGCGACCAGCAACCTTATAGATGCTTTCATAGGTGATGGAATTGTAACAACTTGCAACAAGCAAATGCCATAATTGGACAATTTTGCAACACAACCTCACACATTTCGGCTATTTTTCCAAGTTGGGAAGTCCTGAACACGCGACTGAGACGGTTGGTGATCTTATTGTGTTTAAATGTGTTTTTTAAACTTAGAAAAGCAACATAATGATCTCTTCTGTCTCAGTGACTCAGCCAAAACACAACTTGCGTGAAGAGCCTGAAGCCCTCCGACCTGCAGGCTGTCGCAGGCGCTGCAACCCTTCCCTCCGCTTTATTGAAGAGTGTATTCGGTTTGTGTGTGTGTGTGTGTGGACGCTATACCATACTGGTGCTAGCTTAGTCTGTGTGTGTGAGTGTGTGTGTGTTGGTTAGGGGTAATAGTGTGTGAAGAGCTAGCCCGCCATGCATCCTGCCCCTCCTCTAGCCCCCAACAGTCTCCCCTGCAGCGCCTCAGCAGGAACTGGAGCAAATGCGTTTAGGAATTAAGACTGGGGAATGGCCCGAGGTGTGTGTGTGTGTGTGTGTGTGTGTGTGTGTGTGTGTGTGTGTGTGTGTGTGTGTGTGTGTTATCATGGTGTTGTGCTGCTCTTTTGCAGAGCGCCAGCTCCTGCCAGCTGCCCCAGGATGTGGCCTGTCACTTCACATAGGCGCTGATGAGTCGCACAAGTGTCAGTAAAGGTGAAGATTGAGATAACACCACAACACAGGCACGCACACACGCACACACACACACACACCCACACACACACAGACAAAAACACACACAGGAGAGACTGAGAGGGCGGAGCCAGATGGCATTGTGGAAACGTTGAGTCCTCGTGCGATAAAAACCATGAATGCTAATTTCTGAAGGTGGCGTTAGCAGTTACGCAATAACACTGGGCCTCACAGCGGGCGGCAGGTTGCGGAGGGGGTGGGGGGGGGGTGGGGGGGTTCCAAGCCCACTAAAAGTTCTCTGGCCTCATCGCTGGTCCGAGGTCTTGCTCCAGTCCAACTAAACTTGTCTTTTTGAAACTTAACCGACAGCCGGTCGGTTTTTCTCCCCCCCCCAAAAAAAGTCACAAAATCGCCCGTTCACGCCGTCCGTGATGCAAAAGAGCCGCACATCCTTCCAGCTGCTCCCCGAGTCTGCGTGCGTTTGGCGACACACTCCTCCTCCTCCTCCTCCACCTCCTCCTCTATCTGCTGTCTGATCTTAAGCGACTGAACAATAAGCCAGAGCTGATGCTGAGTGCTGCGCCATCAGCCCGGGCGGTAGCACGGCGCCTCCGGCTTCGCTCGGCACCCAAACGCACCATATGCTCCGGAGCTCACACACACACACCCTCACACACACACACACACACACACACACACACAGACATCAAGGCCAGTGGACACCCACACGACCAACGGTGCAGACAGACACACGACCAAAGGATTTTATTTAGTTATTTACTTCCCGTGCGAGAGGGTTGCAGAGTCGCGGGAGTGCAGATTCAATCAGCAGATTGATCGGCAGGATTCTGATTGGCAGCTCTAATTGTAGAATGATGGCCGTGAGAGCCGTTCAACTCAATTACATCGGACGACAATTTAGATCGGGTTAATATCGATTCATACAGGAGGCACGCGGGCGGGCATGTAAGTTAGATGGCGCGGCCTCTAATTTGAGATAATACTAATTAAAAGCTTGTATACGACTGTGAAGGGAGCACAGCTGCCCTCTCATCTGCTCTAATCAAAGTCTCCCATCCCTGTTGGTCTGTATCAGACAAAGCGGCAACACAAAATATTGGACCTCTGTTGTGCTGTTGATGCACCCTGACCATTTCATAAGAGTGATGATTTCCAAGGCATAAATTGAAATTTGGTTCGGTCGGTTTGTTTGCGAGTTAGAATTTCAGGGTCATCTTAATTAAAATTCAAAAATTTCTTTTTTTAATTTTTGATCAAATAGGAAGAAGCAGTTGGTGCTGTGTGTAATACTGTACCTGCCCATTGCTAGCTAACCAAACATAGTGCAACAGGTATATTAGAGAAATCAGTGCAAGAACGTACTTTCCCCTGGGGATTAATACATTATTTTGATTCCGATGCTGAGACTCAAGAAGGTTGCAGAAGGTATATCGCCCTCTACCTACTAGTGTGGCAGAGACACACTAGTACTAGCACTTGATGATCCAACTTCCTGGACCAGTTGTAACCTTTGACTGAACCCACCAGGATTATTAGACCTGCCAGTTCTGTTGTCCACTGTGCCTAATTATGAAGCTCTGTTTTTAAAAAGGGAAGTGTTGATCCATCTATGAATTTGAGATATATCAAAAATATATAATACATATATATATATGTATGTATGTATGTATGCATGTATGCATGTATGCATGTACATATGCATGTATGTGTGTGTGTGTATATACATATATATATATATATATATATATATATATATATATATATATATATATATATATATATATATATATATATATACATATATATATATATATATATATATATATATATATATATATATATATATATATATGTATATATATATATCTATATATATATATATATATATATATATATATATACATATATGTATGTACAGTATGTATGTATGCATATTCCAATTCCTATCAAATTCCTATCAGCGTGAAACTACCCAGCTAGCAACAACAAGCTAACTGCCAATGACTGAAATGAATCAAATGGGATAAAACATGACTTTAAAATGCACTTGGACTCTAAATGATTGTGTAATTTACTGTGTCCTGCAATCAACCATTATATAGGTGTCCAGTAGATGAGCGCTGACACTTTGAGCACAATCTTCGCCAAATGACCAGTCTTGATCTCCAGTGTAATATGCGGTGCAGGGCTGGGGAGCGACCCACGGATCCTGATGTAATTACACACTGTGCCTCTTCCCAGCCCACATGCCATTCTGTCACAATTCCCCGCTGTTTGGAAATCAGGCCATGCTGGTGACAAGTTACAGTACACATGCCCCGGTTAACCTTTGATGTGAACATGTTCTTTTCTGAGGGAATGATATGGAGGCCAAAACCGCGAGGGGCTATAGACTTATCCCTGCAAACTGTATGGCTTCAAAGTCCCGTCTCTAATTTGAACCTTTTGTGCCACTTAAAAAGCCCATGGACTAATTTGACTCTGGCATGTAACAACCGTTTGGAGGAATGTTTGTCTGTCTTGTGTGCGCGACCACAGCCCTACCTGCTTTGATCATGGAGCTGGGAGATTATGACACACTCGCTCACGCTCGCACACACACACACACTCAAGAACACTGGAGATTAATCAAAACTACATGTAGCGCCGCAGCCTCGCCGCCACGCAGGAGGCGCCGGGCTGGGGTTTCTAGCACGCTACCGTATTTTGCGTTCTGATTGGCTTTTTCGTTGCAAAGTGTGTTCTTGGTGAGGCGCAGGAGGAAAACCACCTCGCCCAAGAGGGAGGATGCGTCTTTTGCAGACGCGCCGCTCGCCCTCACCTACACGCTAGCATTAGCGAACCCGACACAGCCAATTCCAACACTAGCGAGCCTCCAATCTCACTTGCAGAAAAGTGTGGGTCTGCTGTGTTTTTTTTTTTTTTTTTTTTAAACTGCTGATCCGTGCTGTCGTCGAGGCTGCGGGGATCCAGATGGGTTGCGCTTGTATGGCGAGACGGCACAACTAACCGTTCTTTCTGGTTCTGTCTCCTCCTTTCAAGTAGAAATGTATTTTTTGTGTGCCCTTTAATGTTTCGTATTGATTTTGAGGGTGATTCATTTGTAAACAAAATGAAATCTGGCTGTGCTTAAAATCCTGCGTCACAACGCACGAAAAATGAAAGTAGTTAAAACTGCTGCATATTCTGTAATTTGAGTTGAAAGGTCGGCCTGAGGTTTTTGGGTTCGCCGCGCGTCAACAGAGACTGAATGCAGCTGCCAACTGTTAATCTCAAGTACAGGCCAGTTAAAGAGGTTCAAGGTGTCGTATTGATACTCAACAGCCCCGCAATGCTTTCACTTCAGTCCTTGGACTCGGCAGAAGCGTTTGACTTTGAGCATTAGACATTCCTCAGCCAGTTGCGAGAGCCCCGCCAGGTGAGTCAGCTGGGCCGGGTTACGTATTCTTTACACGGGCTCGCCGACACTGAGAGGAGTTATCCATGTTGACTGGAGCAGCTTGCGGCGCCGCTCAGAAGATCTCCCGGGCCCGATGGTGCAAATGGTTTCGACACCACAGGCTAAGGAGCGGGTTTATTAAGTGAACATACTGATACATAAAAAAACATTTCGGGTTCCGTGTGTGGTGCAGAGGCCGAGATGTAGAGAGGCCACCCAGGAACAGGGAGGCCTTGGGTTCGACTCCCAGCCGGGTCGGACTAGAACTGCAGCCCCTCGTGGACAGCAGTTTCCTGCCCGTGCCGGTGTCAGAAGGGTCCCTGACATAAAAAAAACCTCGGCCAATCTAAACATGCAAATCGATTCCACAATGGTGGGGAAAAAAAAGTTTTTGGACACCTCGCATCCATCCTTGGTGTACTGTCAGTCTCAGGTCTCAGGAGTGCAGTTCACCTCCGCGCAGTCACCAACATTGATCCGCAGGCTGCACGCGCGCTGTTCTGCCCAGCTCAGACCCGGACGGTTCGGCGATTGATCGGCGCGGCAAAGGATGTGATCTAACTGACGACGGGTGATTACGTAACGGCCGGCGCTGCCCGGCAAAAGCAGACGAGGTGGAAGCTCTGCGGCCGCCCAGGAAAAGATGCACGCACGCGTAAAAAAAAATAAAACCGGGCCGTTTTTTGTTTTTCCTGTTGTTGCCCTTTTACCCGGCCCAACGCGAGGGGCGGGGAGGATGGGGTGGGTGGGGTGGGTGGGTGGGGGGGGTGAGAGGACGGGGCAGCCGTCCCCTGACTCTGCTCTGCTCTGCTCGCTGGGTAACAGACCCGTCTGTGTTTGTTTACCCCGGCTTAAATGTCACGAGGCAGCTCGGCCCTTTGATCCAACATTTATGTCACCACAATATGTGTCATTATCTGGGAGCCGGGCACCACTTCACATCCCCACTTATTGGGGGGAGGGGGGGCGGGGGGGGAGAAATGTGACTAAGACGGTGCTCGGCGAACACTTTGAACTGCGTCCACGGGCGCTGCACGCCAGCGACGGGGGCGAGCGCGCAGGAAACGGATCGCAGACGCAACAGTGTGGCGCCTGCGAGCCTGCCGAGGAAATAAATCTGACGACGAGAGAAAAAACAAAAAGAAAGTGAAAGAAACGAGGACGCGAGCAGTTTTACGGTGCGGCCTGCTGACGGGGAAGCGGCGGATTGAGGAAATCATTCCTGGGCGGCGGAGGAAGACGACTTTTTTTTTATTATTCGAAACGATGCAATAAGTTGAAGTTTTGTTAGATAAAAGATTTACTTACTTTTTTGACCCAAATCACATTTGACTCACAGCTCGAGCAAAGGCCTGCGAGCTGCACTCGCTTTATCAACAAATGAAGGGTTAAATTCGGGTACAAACTTTCTGCAAGAAGAAGCTGTGATCACTTTATGTCAGCGTTTCCCAACCTGCGGGTCGCGACCTGAAAGGGGCAAAAGTGGGTTGCGGGACTGCTTTGATTGGGTTTTATTGGGTTTGATTGGGTTTAGTTGTGGACAGTTTCCGTTTTTTAAAAGGAAAAAAAAAAAGGGTTTTAACTTTGCATGACTCAAAATTGAATTCAATCCTTTCTTTACAAGACATGATCGGAAGTGGGCGAGCGTTTTTTATTTTTGTGGAAAAAATCTGAGTGCAGTGGAATAAATTTGGCCCGCGACTTCATGATAAAGAAAAAAAAAAAAAGATGAGAAGTTGAGAACCACTGGTCTAGATAGATCTTTCCCTTATTAATCATAAATCTTTATCGAGTCTGCGTAAAACAAAAAAAACAAAACAAAACCAAAAACCAAAACCAAACAATTGTATTTTATTTACATTCTGTTCTACGTCACATGTTTGTAAAGCAGGCACGTGAAGCCGGTGGACTGGACAGCGAGCTGGCAGCGTTGCTGGTGCAGCGGAGAAGGTTCGCCACTCTGACCGTGAGGAAGGTGAAATACAAGTTGCAATTAAGTGCAAACCTGGAATCAGATTAGGCAGCGCTTTGATCTTAATCTCAACCCTGGAGGAAATGAGGAAAAGCTCAAACAGTGTCAGTCAATCCCCCCCCCCCCCCCCCCCCTTCTCTTTGATGTCCGACGGGACGCGGTGAACCCGGAACGTGTCTTCACTCCCTTCCAATACGACGCGGCCTGTCTGGCTGTGAGAGCGTCTGATTGGAGAACGCATTTGTTCGGTCGGTGTCGGGAAGCCGGTGTCTTGGAAATGACACAAGGTGGGGGGGGAGGGGGGGCATAAAAAAAGACAGGAGAGGCTGTAAAAGTGGCTCGAGAGAAGCTAAAATAACAGCCTGCCTTCAGTTGCAGCCACCAGCTGCTGCTGATTACGGCCCAGGATGACAGAAAGTCGCGTCAGCGCCGGGTCACATGACCAACGGAGGCCGCTAATACTTAAATATGTATATATATATATATATATGTGTGTAAAAGTTTTGAATTTTGCTGGTCTCATGGGTTATTTCACACACTGCCTGGGAACAGTGTTTCTGCGCATGTTTATACTGGTTTGTGTGTGTGTGTGTGTGTGTGTGTGTGTGTGTGTGTGTGTGTGTGTGTGTGTGTGTGTGTGTGTTATTCCAGTGTTTCTCCGGTGCCGTTATCGCTGATTTAATGCCACAGTGCAAGATGCCGACTTCAAACAGCTCTTGCACGCACGGCGGAGTTTCAATTTGGCCCAGAGAGCAACGCAACAACAGGCTGTGCCAGTGCCTTTCTACTTAGTGTGTGTGTGTGTGTGTGTGTGTGTGTGTGTGCGTGTGTGTGTGTGTGTGCGCGCGCGCCTGCGTGCGTGCGTAACGTCAGAATTAATACTTGCAGTGCATTTGCGTTAACACGAGCGCTGCGCTAATGACTGAGCCAGTGATCCATTACTAGTCCACCAGGCTAGCAGGCTAACACATGCGGCGGTGACTCACTCATCACAATTCATTTGCATGTTAGCATTGCAGGCTCCACCATTCCGCCCCTCCTCCCCCCCGCTCCACACACACACACACACACACACACACACACACACACACACACACACACACACACACACTGCGGAGGAGCTGTGATTAGGCCACGCTCGGTGAACGCTAACCAGTGGAGGCAAAGCGCAAAGATTAGCATTATCGCTCTGTCAAAAGGAGCGAGGGGGGGGGGCTGAGGAACCGTGCTAAGGTGCTGCTGGCTAATTAGCATTAGCAATCCAGCTAAGTGTTCTCCTTCCACATGAGGAAGAAGGAGGACGGAGTGTCTGAGCCACTGGATGAAGACAGATGGAGACTGAGAGTTGGGAGGTTTTTTTTTCTTTTCACCCCACAGATGTTGATATCTCGTAATCGAACATTTGGAACATTCAGAGACGGGCGTGAACAATTTAAACAGCACTCCAGCTACTTGGCAGGAGGTGTTTCCCTGAAATATCACCCGACGATGACTCAGCAGCTCGTCATGCACGCGCACATGGAGCTCTGCTGAAGAGTCGGCTGTCTCGTAAACAGCAACATCGGGAGCGTTAAGGCAGCAAAGGCAGGTTCAAGCCTCGACTGAGCAGTCACTGGTGAAGGCCATTAAAGGAAAAAAAAAAAGAAAAAAGAAAAAAGAAAATAAAGGTCTGATGTTTTGGGGTTGTGCTCAGTTCACCTACTTTTATTAGGTGAGTCAGAAAACAGCACAAAGGACACGATTAGAGAAAAAGTCAGCGCGACCTTCAACCCAATATTGCTTTTACGTGACAGCCCTGCAAACTGAAAGTCAGCTGGTCGACAGGAATGGAAGTAGAAATAATTCGTTCAATACATTAGGTTGCTTTTTTTGTCCTTTATTTGCTTCTGTCACCCAACGGGTCCTCTATAAGTCAAGGGAGAACATCATCGTTCGTTATGATGTTAAATGTGTTAGCAATTCCTTACAAGATGAATCATCGCCTTTATTTGATCAGCATCTCTCGGAGCTTTTTACGAATCAGACACACAAGCTACCAGTCAATGGGACACGACAAAATTGCCATTATGAGACGTATTTCTCTTGCTCAACCAAGTTTTTTTACACCACATCTGTGGGAGTCATGAATCACATCAGAAGTTGTCTAGCCCTGTATTAGCTTGGACAGAGCTACCAGCCAAAGAACAGCGCTTAAAGCAACAACTATTAAAGCTGAAGCTATTTAATAGATTCAATGACTTGTAATGACTTGCTACCCGACTATTGGCACAGTGAGTGGAGCTGCCCTGATGTCTGAAAATATCATTTGGATTGCTTCATTTGAACATGCGGAGGCTAGTCAGAGCTAGCTGCTGCTAGCGAGATGAGAGGTGTCAACGACGGAGTGCCGAGTAAGTAAAGAGCGAGAAGGGGGAGGGGGGGGGGCAAAACTTGTAGAAAAGTGGCAGTGGAGAGAAAAGGCAAGAGACGGACGTCAAGTCGATGTACCCAGGGCTCTCACCAGTCAATGAGCAACACGCACGTGCACGTAGCCGTGCGCAGGGTGAGTCACGGCGACGGAGGCGCCAGAGTAAGACAACCCTCTGACAGCGTTAGTCACCGAGCGCGAGCGCGCGGACGTGGCCGCGACCTCGGCGGCGACCTCTGTCTCTCCTCCGCCCGTCACCTCCCGCTCCCTCGCTCGCTTTCCAACCAAGAAACACTCACAAACACTCACACGCACGCGGGCGCGCGGGCGCGCGGGCCCGCGCTCGGGCTCTCGCGCTCTCCCGACAAGCGCATCGGCAATGTCCGGCAGTGCCACTCAACACTTACTGGCTCATCAGGTCGAGGCGGCGCAAAAGGCCCCGCAGGCGGGCGGACACTTGGGACAGCATCAGAGCTGCTTGTTAACAAGTGGCGAGTCCGGCGTCTTGGAAAAACCAGAGGGATAAATGAAGGAAATGTAGGAGTGTGAATGTTTGAGACTGGGTTGAAGCTTTGGCTTTGATCTGAATCAGCATTTGTCTGCTTTTTTTTTAGGATTTGTTAACCGTAAAGAACGCTTCCGTTAATGGTGCCCTCTTACATAAAGATGGGGGGGGGGGGTTGACCAATCAGCAGGAGGCAGGAACAGGAAGATTTAAAGGTATAATGACCGAGGAATTCAAACTACAGACGCTACGAGAGCTAAGCTAGCTTCCCCGGTCGTTAGTCCCGGAACCCTCGTTTACAATACAGTTATTTACCAACGGCCGGGGTCGAAGTGAAGGATGGACAAAGCCACTGGCTGGCTGGCTGGCTGGCTGGAGGAAGAGTGGGCGAGAGAGAGTGCGCGTGCGCGCCTTTGCAAGTGTGAGCGTAGTGACATTTCCCTAATGTAGCAGTAAACGCGGCCCTCATTAACGGCTCTCTGACAGTGATGTGGACTGACGAGAGCCCAGACGCCTGTCTCCTGGACTGGTGCCGTGATGGGGGGGGGGGTCACTCACTCACACACACACACACACACACACACACACACACACACACACACACACACACACACACACACACACACACACACACAGTGGATAAAGGGTGTGGGTTTGTCAGCGTGTTGCTAATTATATTGTGGTTAAACGCAGCACGCACACGTTTCACTTCTGCAGGAAAACACGGCAAGGAACCAAAAAGTTCTCCGAAGAAATCAATGCTTTTTTAAACGTGAGGAAAAGTGTGGCAGCGCAGCTTTTCACAAGCTCGCACACCCATCGCTCACACACAGCACAGTAGAGTAAACATTTGTATATATATGTATGTATGTATGTATGTATATATATATTTTTTTTTTCATATATATATGTGTATATACATATATATACATATATATATATATGTATATATATATATACATATATATATACATATATATATATATATATATACATATGTATACACACACACACACACCCACACACACATTTGCACTGCATGTGTGCATTTGTGTGTTACATACGACACTCCATTTGGGTCACATCAGGGTCTGGAAGTGCAAAGGCACATCTGTTGCAACAAAAAAGTGGCTTTTTGGGCTAACACCATTAACACAATGGTGGCTGCTGGACAAAAATGTATCTACAGTGTGTGTGTGTGTGTGTGTGTGTGTGTGTGTGTGTGTGTGTGTGTGTGTGTGAGCGTGCCTTTATGAAGCTATTAGTCATGCTCCATATGTCTTCTGGTGAGGGACAGTAAAAAGGGTGGTGTGTGTGTGTGTGTGTGTGTGTGTGTGATGTGTCAGACTCAATGTCTACTGAGGGTGTGAGGTGAAGCGGCCAACTGACCCGACTGACTCGCTTTTCATATCTCTAAAATATGGCTCTCGCACACACACACACACACACACACACACACACACACACACACACACACACACACACACACACACACACACACACACACACACAGAATAATGGATGATGTGAATGCGGAATCGACAAAGACCAG
Source organism: Nelusetta ayraudi (assembly GCF_046127955.1). Classification (NCBI taxonomy): domain Eukaryota; kingdom Metazoa; phylum Chordata; class Actinopteri; order Tetraodontiformes; family Monacanthidae; genus Nelusetta; species Nelusetta ayraudi. The sequence continues at coordinate 5,267,211 of NW_027466098.1, read as the reverse complement.
ACATGTACAAGAGAATGAGCAGCCGGTTCACACAAGCAGGGTCACACGGACAATTGCGGGTCAGTTTGCCTTCTGCCTGCTGGGCTGGCGGGCAGGAAAAAGACCAACCCCACCAGAGAGACGCCCTCACAGACGCCCCTGACCCAGAAGCAGAGCTCCATTAGTCTGGGTTTGGGCCATTGTGGTACAAATTACCCAGGATCACAAATCAGGGGTTGCTTCTCGTCGACCCCCCCACCTCTGACCCCCTGAAACCAGCCAGCTAGCTCGCTAGCTAGCTCCAAGGCACGTCTGTGACAACGTCGCACCGGTGCGGACGCATGGTCACTTCACCCGCTGAACGAGACCGAGCACTACGCCCTCAGACGGACAATCTGCAGGAACCGCGAGCACCGGCGGTCGGGATAAAGCAGAAAAAAAAAGAAAGAAGAAGAAAGTATCAAAAAGTTCAGAGGAAGCTTCCATTTGCTATGTCTGTGTATTGGTTTTAGACGACTGAACGGCATGGTGGCTCGTCTGAAACATTAAAATTGTCAGGTTTCATGACAGCATTTATATTATCCAGGTTTGACTGTGATCGCTATCCTCTTAATCAAGCTAGCGTTTTCAGAGAAACCAAGAGGCTCCTTCTAAATGCTAATTAAATGCTAATTCTTTTATTTTCTTAATTTAAAAATGATGATGTCATAGTTCCGTCCTGCAAGCTTATAGGCACACGCTCCAGGTCATCTTCTCTGGTTCTATGGAGCACCCTTATAATATCAGGTCTGGTATAAGTACTGCAGTAGTTTCAGCTGTTTTCGGTGGTTCAACCGAGATGCTAACATTTTTGGAGGTGAATCAGTTTGTTAAAAGCTTTTTTAGAAAAAAAAAAAAATCAAACAGTAATTTATCGACTGAATCGACTCAATAAATAAATACATTGAAACATCTAATCACATTTATATAGACAATGTCGATAAAATACTAAATAAAGCAGCGCAGCATGCACCACGCGGTTAGCCGATAATAACGCTGCAACGCTACTTAACGCGTACTTTCCAAACCCTGTGGTAAACTTAACGGGGGTTTGAAGGAAAGTGGGCAGTTCTGTTGGGCGAGCAGCAGCGCCGCTAACACGCTGGCAGGGCTGCGACTTGGCTCCACTTGTTTCAGGCCTCGCTGTAAACATAAAGGTTATAGGTAGGACTGTAAACGGCACCGGGCGCGTGTGCATGTGTGTGTGTGTGTGTGTGTGTGTGTGTAGCCAGGGGGTTGGGGTCAATTGGTGTTGCGTGTTAAAAGTCGTTAACGAGGCAGCAGAACACCCAAGGAGCGGCCGGGAGACGCACAAAAGCACACGCAGATAAAGTGGAAAAAGCTGACGGTGGTCACATCGAAACAGAACGGAGTTTGTGCGTTCACCTTCTGAATCTTACTACGCTGAAGGAAACTGGATCTTTGTCAGGGAAGAGACAGAGTCCAAGTATTTCATTTTATCCTATTAGAATTTCTGGAAATCGGCCCTGTCGCTGCCTTCTGAGGAGTCCGGGAAGAGGAAGGAAGTTCAACTGTGCTTTGTGCCACAGTGTGGATGCCATCCCAGCAGAGACGGGGACAGTATTTTACTAAACTGATGCTTTTTCTATCACAATAACATTTGTGTAACCTTGATGAAATGCAAGTGCTTGGTGTTCATAAACTGCCTGTGTGATTTATTATTTATCGAGTGCGTTAGCTAGCTAGCTTGCGGTGGTTTTTCTGTCATTTTTGAAACAAGGCCAACGTGGAAGGATTTTGCGCGGAGGCAGTTTGCTGAGCTCTGACTGAGAAGAGGCTCAGCTCATGGAGTAATCCGCACGGCCGATGCTCGCCGACCTGCACCAGTTACAGCTAATTACAGCTGACCAGGCGAGACAAACTTCTCCTTGTCTGTCTCCATGCAGCCGGTTTTGTTTGACTGCTTCTACTGCGCTTTTAGCCTCCTTTAGGGTACAGTACGTAAAATTGCGGAGCTCTTTCACTAATCCTCCCTCTCCCGAGCTTGCCGGTGAACTGCAATGGCCTGCGCACCCAAACTTGGATACCTCGTTCACCCTTTTCTTAGGCTTCCTTAGAAATATGGTGGCGCTAACTGGGGAGCATGATCCTTATTGATCTATGGATGTTCTAATACAGAACATCCATTCTAAGGGTAGGAAAACCAAATTAAATTAATACACTTTTATTGAT